>NW_006921936.1:3279895-3288330 GCF_000298275.1 Orycteropus afer afer
GACAACAACAAATATATATATATAGTATTATAAAAGATAATATAACTTTGGTGTAGAGTCCACTACAATCATAAAATAGTGAAAAAAAAATGGATCACATTTTTATTTCCTACTTGTCTCAAGCCTACAAGTCATTTACCTCTTATCGCAAAGTGAGATCATTTTGTTTCCTATTTTACAGATAATCAATCATTTATAAGAACTCTCTCAATTTATTGTGCTCAAAATTGCAAATGTACCTGCATCTGCTCTTATTCTTTTGAAATACGATGTTGTTGCATACCATCAAGTTTGTTTCTACTCCTAGCAACCAACAGAATGAAATATTGCCTGCTTTGGCACCATTATCACAATGCCTGAGCCCATTGTTACAGCCAACTGAGCCAATTCATCTCATTGAAGGTCTTTCTCTTTTTTGCTGACTCACTACTTTATTAAGCATATCATTCTGCAGGGACTGGCCCCTTCTGATAACATGTCCAAATTGCATGAGTTGAAGTCTCACCATCCTCACATCTAAGGAGCATTCTGACTGCACTTCTTCCAAGACAGATTTGTTCATTCTTCTAGCAATCCATAGTATATTCAATAATTATTGATATTTCAAATGTTTCCATTCTTCTCTGGTCTTCCTTATTCACTCACCAGCTTTCTCATGCATATGAGGCTGTTGAGAAGACAATGGCTTGGGTCTGATACATCTCCATCTAAAAGTGTTATCTTTGCTCTTTGACACTTTAAGGAGGTCTTTAGCAGCAGATTCATGCAATGCAATAATACCTCTTTTGATTTTTTGACTGGTATTTCCATGGGCATTGATTGTGGATCTAAGTAAAATGAAATATTTTTGCCAATTTCAAACATTTCTTCATTTATCATGATGTTGCATATTAGCCCACTTTTGAGAATTTTTGTTCTTTGTATGTTGAGATGTAATCCATACTAAAGATGACAGTCTTTGATTTTCATCAGTAAGTGCCTCAAGTCTTCTTCATCTTCAGCAAGCAAGGTTGTGCCATCTGAATATCACAGGTTGTTAATGAGCTTTCCTTAAATCTGATGCCACATTCTTCTTCATACAGTCCAACTTCTGGGATTGTTTGCTCAGCATACAGATTGAATACATTTGGTGAAAGAATACAGCCACGACTCACACCTTTCCTAATTTTTAACTATGCAGTAACCCCTTGCTCTGTTCAAACTGCCTCTTGAACTATGTAGGTTCCTCATGAGAACAATTAAGTGCTCTGGAATTTACATTCTTTGCAATGTTACCATAATTTGTTATGATCCACACGATCAAGTTCCTTTGCATAGTCAATGAAATCACAGGTAAACATCTTTCTGGTATTCTTTACTTTCAGCCAAGATCCATTTGATATCAGCAATGATATCCCTTGTTCCACATCCTCTTCTGAATCCAGCTTGAATTTCAGAAACTTCTTTGTTGTACTGCTGCAATGGTTTTTGAATTATTTGCAGCAAAATTTTAGTTGCATGCAATATTAATGATATTATTCAATAATTTTTGCATTCTGTTGGATCACTTTTCTTTGGAATGGACATAGATATAGATCTCTTCTACTCTGTTGGCAAGGTAGCTGTTTTCCAAAGTTCTTAAAACACAATACTGTCCTCTAGTAACAATCTTACTCAAAATCTTAGGATCTTGCTATATTCTTTATGTTTTTACTGGGCTTACCTCTCCATTTTTTTTTTTTTTTTTATTTCAAAGATCTAGCTTTTGCTGTTATAATAGCAGATATAATTCTATTTCTTCATGCCTAATATGAATATTTCCCCTTCTACTCAGGGTCTTTACCTCCTCATAATTTCTCTATGAATTAATTTCCTTAAATACAGCCTCTCTTTCTCATCAACCTTTATTCCTCTGTCAATATATTCCTGGCAAGATTTTAGTAAACTCAAATTTTTCCTATATTAAAAGCAAAACAAATTAACTATATAAATGACACCCTCCCCAGATACCACAATTTCATCTCTAATTTTTCACATTATAATTTTTATAAGAATAATATACAATCAGGAGCTCTGGTGGCATAGTGTCTAAGGCATTTGACTGCTAACCAGAAGGCTGGTGGTGGTTCAAACCCCATCAGCTACTCCTTGTAAGGAATACTGGGCAATCTACTTTGGTAGACATACTGCCTTGAAAACCCAAGGCTGGGTCGCCATGAGTCAGAACAGACTTGACAGCAGTGACAATATATAATCAGAGTTGTCACTTCCTCACTTCCCACTCACCTCTCAAGCATTTAAATTTGATTTTTTTCTTCCCCATTCATGGGGTTTCTCATATGCTTAGAGCTCTGATTTTTCAGTATTTTCCAATCTTTCTTTCTACCTATCTACTAACAGACAATGTTATCGATGGTTCTATCACAGGCTTTCTTCCTTCTTCTCCCAACACCCTTCCTGGTTAAGTTTTCTGCTTTTAAATCCAGATTCTTTCATTCAACAGATGGGTTTTGAGTCCAGGTAATATTCTAATTACTAGTGACACAAAGTAAACAAACTATAGTGAATTTCAGTAGTAGGGTGTTTATTAAAGGAGATATAAATAATCATTCCATAATAAAAACATATAGTTAATGACCAACTAAGGAAAAACTAGATATAAGCTCAGTATGTTATAGGGAGAAAATGTACATAGTGTAGTTTGTTTGCAATATTGGAAGGTAAGAACTGTGTGAAATGGCATTAGAAATCAAGGCAGCAGTCAGATCATAGAAAATGTTTTTACATAACTCTGGCTGAGAAATAATGGTAATTTTAGCTCCAATCATTTCAAGCTTCATAATATACTTACTTCCTGATTCATGTTTCCAATTGCCTAGTAGCAGGAGCTCTGGTAGCATAGTGGCTAAAGCACTTGACTGCTAACCAGAAGGCTGGTGGTTCAAACCCACCAGCCACTCCTCGGAAGGAAGGTTGGGCAATCCTACTTCCGTAGTGATACTGCCTCGGAAACCCAAGGAGGGGTCGCTATGAGTTGGGGCCGACTCGACGGCACATAACAACAACAACAACAGTAGCTACCTTTATGCTAAGCAAATAATCTGAGAAGCTGGACTATATGAAGAACAGGACATCAAGATTACAGAATGACTAACAATCTGTATATGCAGATGACAAAATCTCGCTTTCTGAAAGGGAAGAAGACTTGAAGCATCGACTGACGAAGACCAAAAATTACATAATTCCGTATCTTTATTTCGACATAAAGAAAACAAAAATCCTCAAAAAAAAAAAAAAAAGGACCAACAAGCAACATCAGAATGATTGGAGAAGAGATCAATGTTGTCAAAGATTTCATTTTTCTTGAATCCACAATCAACACCAATGGAAGCAGCAATCACAAAATCAAATGATATATTGCATTAGGTAAATCTTTAGTACTTTAAAGTACTAAAAAACAAAGATGTTACTTTGAAGACTAAGGTGTACTCCACCCAAGCCATTGTCTTCAATAGCCTCATAAGCATGTGAAAGCAAAACAATGAATAAGGAAAAACACAGAAGAATTAATGCATTTTGCAAAGAATAATGAATATACAGAAAGCTCTGGTGGCATGGTGCCTATGGCATTTGACTGCTAACCAGAAGGCTGGCAGTTCACACCAAACAGCCACTCCTCAGAAGGAATACTGGGCAATCTACTTCCATAGAGATACCACTTCTGAAACCCAGGGAGGGGTTGCTGTGAGTCAGAATCAACTTGATGCCAGTGAGTTTGGATTTTTGGTTTTATTGACTATACAATGGACTGCCAGAAGAATAAATAAATCAGTCTTAGAGGAGGTAGGGTCAGAATGCTCCTGAGAAGTGAGGTTGGTGAGACTTCTACTCATGTAATTTGGATATATTATCAGGAGAAACCAGTCATTGAAGAAAGATACCATGCTTGGTAAAGTAGAGGGTCAGCAGGAAAGAGGAGGAGCCTCAATGAGATGGACTGGCACAGTGGCTGCAACAGTGGGCTCAAAAATAACAATGATTGTGAGGATAGTGCAGGATCATGCAGTGTTTTGTTTTGTTTTTTTTTTCTGTCAAACATAGGGTTCATTATGAATGGAAACCAACCCAGTGGCACCTAACAACCTAACAACACTGGATATCTAGTGGATAGCTTATTTGGAGGGTATTCTCAATGCCTAGTGGATATCCTGGTGGATATCTCATTTGGGTGGTATTCAGACTAATTCAATCAGCATAAAACCAAACTCATTACCTTATCTCCAAACACGCTGCTTTCCTTTCTCCCTATCTTTGAACATGACACCCTGATTCAGCTGTTGTCTAAGCCCCAAATCTGTGAGTCTTCCATTCCTTACTCTTACTTCTCTCTCACAACCCCCTCTAACAGTAAACAAACGACAGTGCTGTCCATATGCCATTTAGATATCCTTGCCCACACCTCTTCTTAATTATTCTCACTTTTGCAACACTCATCACAAAAATCTCTTTCTTCAAATATTCCAAATGTTTTCCAACTGGCCTTATCAAATTCTAATCATATCACAATGTTTCAAGGAGATTGATCCATTTAAAGCACAATGTGATCCTATAATAACACTTTTGCTAAAAATCCTTTAATATTTTCCTCATTTTCTTTACCCACTTAATATCTTCACCCCTTGATTTCAAATATCTTGAAATCCTAATACAAATGCCCTAGAAAGCAAATTAGTAAATAATAAATAATATATTTAAATTATATATATATGTATATATATATATACACACACATATATATATATATATATCTTACTCCTCCACCACTTGTCTGTCAGTTTGCCATACAGTGGCTTGTGTGTTGCTGTGAGGCTTGAGGCTATGCCACCCGCATTTCAGTTACCAGTATGGTCACCCATGGTGGACAGGTTTCAGTAGAGCTTCCAGACTAAGATAGACTTGGAAGAAGGAAGGGACCATCCACTTCTCAAAGAATTAGCCAGTGAAAACCTCAAGAATAGCAATGAAACACTGTCTGATATATTACTGGAAAAGTTAATGATTATCCCTGAAACATTGTCCAATATAGTGCTGGAAGAGCCCCTCAGGTCAGAAGGCACTCAAAATACTACTGGGGAAGAGCTGCCAACTCAGAATAGAGTTAGCCTTAGTGACATAGATGGAGTAAAGCTTTCGGGACCTCCATTTCCTGATGTGACATGACTCAAAATGAGAAGAAAGAGCTGTAAACATCCATTAATAATTGGAACATGGAATGTAAAGACTATGAATCTAGCAAAATTGGAAGTTGTCAAAAATGAAATGGAACACATAAAGATTGATATCCTAGGCATTAGTGAGCTAAAGTGGACCATTTTTTACTACTTTGAATCAGACAATCATATGATCTACTATGCTGGGAATGACAAATTGAAGAGAAATGAAAGGCCATTCATTGTCACAAAGAATGTTTCAAGAACTATCCTGAAGTACAATGTTGTCAGTTACAAGATAGTTTCCATATGCCTATAAGGAAGACCAGTTAATACTACTGTTACTCAAGTTTATGCAACAACCACCAATGACAAAGATGAGGAAATTGAAGATTTTTACCAACTTTTACAACCTGAAATTCACTGAACAAGAAATGTTGATTATCACAGGTGATTGGAATGTAAAAGTTGGAAACAAAGAAGAATCCCTGGTACTTGGAAAATATGGCCTTGGTGATAGAAATAACATTGGAGATCTCATGATAGACTTTTGCAAGACCGACGACTTATTCATTGCAAATATCATCTTTCAATAACAAACAACAGCTATACACATGGACTTCGCCAGATCAAGTTTACACAAATCAGATTGCCTACATCTGTGGAAAGAAGCGATGGAGAAGCCCAATATCTTCACTCAAAACTAGATCAGGGGCTGACCATAGAACAGACCATGAACTGCTTATATGCAAGTTCAAGTTGAAACGGAAAACAATTAAAAGTAGTCCATGAGAGCCAAAATATGACCTTGATTGTATCTCTCCTGAATTTAGACACAATCTAAAGAATAGACGTCATGAATTGAATACAAATTACAAAAAACAGATGAATTGTGGGATGACAGTGAGAACATCATCCATGAAAAAAGAAAAACATCATTAAAAAGACAGGAAAGGAAGAAGAGATCATAATGGATGTCAGAAGAGACTGAAACTTGCCATTGAATGGAGAGTAGCTAAACCAAATGGGAGAAATGACAAGATAAAAGAGTTGAACAGAAGATTTTAAAGAGCTGTTCAAGAAGAAAAAGTCAATTACTAAAATGTGATGTGCAAAGGCTTAGAGTTAGAAAACTAAAAGGGAAGAACATGATCAGCATTTCTCAAGCCAAAACCCTGAAGAAAAAATTCAAGACTTGAGTTGCAATATTCAAAGATTCTATGAGCAAAATACAGAATGACGAAAAAATAACCACCTCATTGCCATGAAGTCAAATCTGGCTCATAGCAACCCCTCCTTGGGTTTCCGAGGCAGTATCACTATGTCCAACCTTCCTTTTGAGGAGTGGCTGGTGGGTTTGAGCCACCAGTCTTCTGGTTAGCAGTCAAATGCCTTAGGCACTGTACCACCAGAGCTCCCATAGAATGATGCAGGAAACATCAAAAGAAGATGGAAGGAATACACAGAATCACTGTACCAAAAATAATTAGTCGATGTTCATCCATTTCAGGAGGTGGCACATGGTAAAGAACCAGTGGTACTGAAGGAAGAAGTCAAAGCTGCACTGAAGGAATTGGCAAAAACAAGGCTCCAGGAATTGATGGTACAAATTGAGATGTTTCAACAAATGGATGCCATGCTAGAGGCACTCACTTGGCTATGGCAAGAGATTTGGAGGACAGCTACTGGGCAACTGACTGAAAGAGATCCATATTTCTACTCCTTCCAAAGAAAAGTGATCCCACAGATTATGGAAATTATCAAAAAATATCATTAATATCACACACAAGTAAAATCTTGCTAGATAATTCAAAAAGAGTTTCAGCAGAGAACTTTTAGAAATGCAAGCTCGATTCAGAAGAGTATGTGGAACCAGGGATATCAATGCTGATGTCAGACAGATCTTGGCTGAAAGCAAAGAACACTAGAAAGATGTTTACTTGTGTTTTATTGACTATGCTAAAGCCTTTGATTGTGTGAGGATCATCAAATTTTGGATTACATTAAGAAGAATGAGAATTCCTGAATGCTTAATTGTACTCACAAGGAACGTATACACAGACCAGAAGGCTGTCATTCGAATGGAACAAGGAGACACTGCATGGTTTAAAATCAGGAGGGGAGTGTGTCAAGGTTGTATACTTTCATCATATTTATTCAATCTGTATATTGAGCAAATAATCCAAGAAGCTAGACTATAGGAAGAAGAACGTGGGATCAGGTTTGGAGGAAGATTCATTAACAACCTGCAATATGCAGGTGACCCAGCTTTGTTTGCTGAAAGTGAGGATGACTTGAAACACTTAGTGATGAAGACTAAAGACTACAGTCTACAGAATGGATTGCATCTAAACATAAAGAAAATGAAAATCTTCGCAAGTGGGCCAATAAGCAGCATCATGATAAATGGAGAAAAGATTGAAGTTGTCAAAGACGTCATATTACTTGCTTTCATAATCAACAACAATGGAAGCAGCAGACAAGACCTCAGATAACATATTGCACTGGGAAATTCTGCTGCAAATGGTCTCTTTAAAATGCTGAACAGCAAAGATGTCTCTTTGAAGATTAAGGTGTGCCTGATCCAAGCCATGGTGTTTTCAATTGCCTCATATACTTGTTAGAGCTAGGCAGTGAATTAGAAAGACAGAAGAAGAGTTGATGCTTTTGAGTTGTGGTGTTGGCAAAGAATACTGAAAGTACCATGGACTGAGAAAAGAACTAACAGATCTGTCCTGGAAGAAGTGCAGCCGGAGTGCTCCGTGGAAGCAAGAATGACCAGGCTTCATTTGACCTACTTTGGGCATGTTAGAAAAGATCATTCCTTGGAGAAGTCTATTGCGCTTGCTAAAGTGGAGGGTCAAGAAAAAAGGGGAAGGCCCTCAAGGAGATGGATTGACACATTGGCTGCAATGACGGGTTCACGTATGGCAAGGATTGTGAGGCTGGCACAGGACTGAGTAATGTTTCATTCTGTTGTACATTGGATTTTATGAGTTAGAGCTGACTCGATGGCACCTAACAACAATAGCAACATAAATCTTACTACATAATGTGGCTTTTATTCTACTAACCTTGGCATCCATTTCCTTTTTGACAACTTCCAATTGGAAGTTGTCAAAAAGGAAATGGAAAGCATAAAGATTGCTATAGTAAGCTGAAATGGACTGGTTTTGGCCATTTTGAATCAGACAACCATATGATCTACTATGCCGGGAATGACAGTTTGAAAAGGAATGGCGTGGC
>NW_006921936.1:3290740-3310764 GCF_000298275.1 Orycteropus afer afer
GACGAAAGAGGGGGAGGCCTTCAACGAGATGGATTGATACGGTGGCTGCGATGATGGGATCAAGTATAGCAGGGATTGTGGGGCTGGTGCAGGATCGGGCAGTGTTTAGTTCTGCTGTGCATGGGGTCTCTATGAGTCGGAAATGACTCGACAGCACTTAACAACAACACAACAACAACCTTGGCATTCTTTAAAAGTCAATTTCTAAAATTATAAAGATATTTCAATAACTTCTATTTTGTACCATTTCATACACTTAACTATCAAGACTAAAACTTTTTTTTTTTTTTTTTTTGGTAAAAAACCTAATGAAGACAAATTGATATCATATATATGCAATTTCTCTAGGGAAAAAAAAAAAAAATCCCAAGTGAAGAAAAGAAAGGTTATACCTACAGTGAAAAACTTGACAGAAGATATAACCCAATGAAATGAACAGAAAAGATACCCATAGAGAGTTAAAGTAATATTCTATTTTCACTAGTGACAGGGTAACCTGAGCTTTTGAATACTACAAAAAAGCTCTAAGCTATTAGTATGTAAGGAGGATGACTCTAGCTTGTGAATATTTAATAATTGTGATGACTATGTCCTAGAGAGTTTGTTCTTATGAAAAAAAAAAAAAGGAGAGAGCAGGAGTATACGAATGCAGTCTTTGAAGCACAGCAACATTACTAACTTACATTTGATAAGATAGAGATATATCTTAGGATTACATCTGAGCTCTCTCTGGTGGAGCAGAGGTTGAATGTTTGGTTGCTAACCAAAAGGTCACTGTTTCAAACCCACTGACTGTTCTGTTGGAGAGAGATATGACAGTCTGCTACCATAAAGATCATACCTTGGAATCCCTGTTATCAGTTCTGATAACCATGAGTAGAAATCAACTGAACAGCAATTAACAAAAACAATGTTAACCTTTTATCTAAATTACATGTAAGCCTGTGCATATTACATAATATCACTGTGGAAAAGAAAATTAGTATTTCTAAATTCAGTTTTAACTTTGAGTTCCAGCTCAGTTACATACTGGCTAAATGTCAATGTCTGAATCATAGTCTACATAACACTGAAACGAGGATAGTCATAGTTCATATATCATATATTTGTAATGTGCTTTATCCAATTCCTGGCCATTCAGATGTTAATGAATATTGTTTTCCATGCTTTTGTATGGATCATGAGATAGTGAAATTAAAATATGTAAAATGTTTTAAAATATATTTATGCATTGAACCCTTTTATTTGTTGATCACTACCTTTAACTTCTGGGTCTCAGGAATAAATAAAAGAAACAAAACCAATACCCAGGAAGTAAGACTTCAAATATGCTAGTTTCAATAAGTTAAGCAATTCCTGGAAAACATGGAAATTAAAGCAAAATATTGGCATAGTTATTAAAAACAACTATTTCAAGATACTGGGAAATGACCAAAATTGGCATAAACGTAAGAGTTTCTTCTTGATAAGACTGGAACTGTACTGCCTCAGAACAAGGATTTGGTGAGCTACTTGCTTACAGTGCCCCACAAACCTTCCAGATTGTAAAGGAGACAGACAGCAGCACACTCAACTCAAAGTGGCAAATGATAGCATTCAGTGTAGTTGAGCCACTGAATATTTAAGGAGAAAATTCTGGAAGAAAGTTAGTTGCCTAAAGGTTAAGAACCAAAATTTTTTGTCAAACCACTGGCTGATTGATAAACTCAGCATGCAGAGATTAACAGAATATTGTAGAAAATAACTCAGAAATTAGGTAAAGAATTAAAAGACAAAATTGATCCTGGTAAGATTTGCTGTTTGTTGTACCTTTGATTATGTTCTCTAATTTACACAGAGCTCAGAAGCTTTATGAAATCTAATTCAATCTTTGACAAAAGAATAAAGTGATAGGATTGTTTGTCCTCTCTATTTAGACATACTATGAAGTGATATAATTATTATAGTAACAAAGTTTTTATTAATATGCCTTTATAGTCATACAAATGCACAGGTCATATAAATACTAAAACTGAATACATGATAAAGTTATCACTACAAATCTGTGGAGAGTAATTAATTTTATAATAAATGATGTTAAAAAAATTCAGGATGTAGGAAAAAAATGTAAAAATAAAGATAGATAAATAAATAGATGTAGGGAATGGATCAATACATACATAAATGCTACATAGGTACATACTTGTATAAATACACACATGTTGCTGCTGAGTCAATTCCAACTCATAGTGACCCTATAGAACAGTGTAGAACTGTCTCATATGATTTTCAGGGCTGTAAGTTTCATGACCACAGTGGCTACAATGATGGGTTCAAGCATACCAAGGATGTGAGGATGATGCAGGACCAGACAGTGTTTTGGTCTGTTGTACATAGGATCTCTATGAATTGTAGCTGACTCAACAGCACTTAATAACAATCTTTACAGAAATAAACTGTCACATCTTTCTCTACAACTTTATCCCATGGAGTAGCTGGTGGGTTTGAACACCTGACCTTTTGGCAGCTAAATGTTTGATCACTGCACCACCAGGGATCCTTAATAATAGAAGGGAATGTAGGGCTGTATATTTGTGTTCACGGTTTGGAGAGAAATTTTCAAATAAGGCAAAATGAATATAAGCCAAAAGTTAAAAACAAAAAGAAGTAGGATAACTATATCAAAATAATGATTTTTATTCAACTATGAAAAAAAAATATCATACAGAGACACATTTGCAACAGAAAAACTGGCAAAAGTTTAATATCTAATCATGGAATATCTGCTCTAGCAAACGAAGCAGAATAAGAGAAGAAAGCTGATTATCATAGGTGAAGGCTACAGATAAGGAATCAAGACAGAAGCAACTTAAAAGGCAAACTCACAGGTAATCCACAAATCAGAAAGTCCAATAGGATCACACATCATGAGAATGTGACGAATGCTCTGCTAGTATGTATGGAGGTTGGTGAGTTTGGTTTCAAACCACACACTCTAAAAGTACTATTTTATGGCAGACTTTCAGCAAGAGACAATTCCCAGAAGTTGAAATCCAAATGGCTAAAAAGCATATATAATATTCAACTTAAGAATTCATGAAGAACAAAAATACAACTGTTGCTGTTGTTGCTACATGCTGTTGAGTCAGACCTGACTCATAGCCACCCCTCCTTGGGTTTTCTAGGCAGTATCACTACGGAAGTACATTGCCCAACCTTCCTTCTGAGGAGTGGCTGGTGGGTTTGAACTACCTGGCTTCTGGTTAGCAGTATAGTGCCTTAGGGACTACAACTAAGAGATATCATTTTCCAAGTATCAAATTATTAAATGTTTTAAAATATATTGGATAATCCTCAATGCTTACAAATATTCAAAGAGATAGAAACTTGTGTATAGTATTGGAAGTCATGTAAATTTGCTGCCACTTTCTCAATATCAATTCAACAGTGCAAATTAGGAAGTTTATAATATTTAGAACCTATGACCTAGGGCCGACTCGACGGCAAACGACAGCAACAACAACATGACCTAGGACAAGATAGAATGACACAGGGCTGTAACAATGGGCTCAAGCACAACAAGGACTGTGAGGATGGTGCAAGACCCAGCAGTGTTTCATTCTGTTACACTGAGGGTCGCTATGAGTTGGGTCTGACTCAACAGCACATAACAACAACAACAACAACAACAACAACAACATGACCTAGCAATTCTACCTCTAGAATTCTATCATATGGCCACAATCAGAAACATGCATAAATGCATTATTCACAGCATTATTTATTATAGTGAAAACTAGAACAAAGATAAATCCTCATCAATATAGCAGAAGATCAGTAGTTTGATTTTCTATCAGATACAGTCACCAGTCACACAAAATATGTCTTAGGGAGATTTTAATGAATTAAGGACATTTTTATATTAAATGGAAAAAAAAGCATGATGAGAAATGCTATAGTATGAAAATAAATATAACAAATTTACAGTGGCTACTTTCTTTCTTTCTTTTTTTTTTTTTTTTTGGTTTTGACCCATGTAATCTGGTAGTTAAAATCAGAATGTAATGCAAGAAGTGAGTATACTATATTTTATTTTCCTGTAAATGTTCAACACTGTACACCCTCTGCTAGTCAATAAACTATTGTTGAAAGAATGAATTTGATTTTGAGTCTATTTAATTTGTTTTCTTCTTATACTTATCTTTAATTTAGAAATTCTAACCAATTAACTTATATTGTTTTTATAATCATTAAATATTAACATTATTTTAAAAATATGTCTGCTGCAATTGGCTGGAATAATTTTTTTTCAATTTTTCCTACTGAGTTGTGGATGAAAATCACAACATGTATAGACTATGCTCATTTTTGCCAATAAAGTTCTACCTGAAAGAGACTCTCACATGCTGGTAAGTAATAATGTCAGCTAGAATTTAGAAATAGAAAGAGCTGAATTAATATTTCTAGTTGGGTCATTAGGGACAATTATTGATATATTTACTCCACTTTTTCTTTTGATTTTCAGTAATTTTCAAACTACCTCACATATTAAATTCAAATTTTAGATTACAAAATATTATCACATTCATGAGTTTGATATTTGTAGCTCAAATAATGAATCCATGTATCATCTATTGTAAGACTTTTTCAATTAATACCTAAACTGTTTTATATCATTTTATAAAATATGTTGTTGTTGTTGTTAGGTGCCATCGAGTTATCTCCAACTCATAGTGACCCTATGCATAGCAGAATGAAACACTGTCCGATCCTGAGCCAACTCCAAGATTCTTGCTATACTTGAGCTCATTGCCACTGCCACCATATCAATCCATCTTGTTGAGGACCTTCCCCCCTTTCATCAACCCTCTACCTTACCAAGTAGGGGATCCTTCTCCAGGGAATGGTCCCTTCTGACAACATGACCAAAGTGGGTGAGACAAAGTCTGGCCATTCTTACCTCCAAGTAACATTCTGGCTGCACTTCTTCCAGGAAAGACCTGTTAGTTCTTTTAGAAGTCCATGGTGCTCTCAGCATTCTTCACCAACATCACAGCTCAAAAGCATCAACTCTTCTTTGGTCCTCTTTATTCACTGTCCAGCTATCACATGCATATGAGGCAATTGAAAATGCCATGGTTTGTGTCAGGCGTACCTTAGTCCTCAAGAGGACATCTTTGCTCTTTAGCACTTGAAAGAGGGAGGTCCTTTGCACCTGATTTACCCAGTGCTATACATCATCTGATGTCCTGACTGCTGCTTCCATTGGTGTGGATTGTAGAACCAAGCAATGTGAAGTCTTTGACAATTTCAATCTTTTCTCCTCATTTATCATAATACTGTTTATAGGTCCAGTTGTGAGGATTTTTGTTTTCTTTATATTGAGGTGTAGTCCATACAGCAGACTGCATTCTTCAATCTTCTTCAGTAAGTACTTCAAGTCATCCTCACTTTCAGCGAGCAAAGTTGTGTCATCAGCATATTGCAGGTTGTTAATGAGTCTTCCTTCAATCCTGATGCCACATTCTTCATATAGTCTAGCCTCTCGGATTATTTGCTCAGCATACAGATTAAGTAAGTACGGTGAAATGATACAACATTGACACACTTACTTCTTGATTTTAAACCATGAAGTGTTCCCTTTTTCTGTTTGAACAACAGCCTCCTGGTCTATGTACAGGTTCCTCATGAGTACGATTAAGTGCTCTGGAATTCCCATTCTTCTCAATGTTATCCACAATCTGTTGTGATCCACACAATCAAATGCTTTTGCAAAATTTGTAAAGTTATATAAAAGATATTTGCTCTGGGACAATAAAGCCAAATTATATTTTCCATGTTGAGCTGTAATTACATAGAAAAGGATAGTTTACTTCTGTGTGCAAACTCAGATGAAATTGTTCAAATATTTAGCATCGTGCTTTTATTCCCATTTACCTAAGTGATAATTATGATGTCAAGGATTAAGTGAAAGGAGAGACTGGAAATATGTGAAGAATCTATAACAAAAATCAGTATTTAATAAACTTTGCATTTTAGGGAAAAATGAGTAAAGGATGAAACCTGCCCTTTGCAATAGATTTATCTGAAACTTTTCAATTTCAGGCTTGAATTTCAATTTGCTGAGCAAACTTTCTGTGTTTGGATATGTTTTCTTCCCTTCTGGCTCAGCTCCAGTTCTACTGATGCCTAAAGGATTTGTATGAGTTGGCTCACATTTACAAAGCAACCCAGTGTGAAATGGCATTTTACTCCCTGTGCATTCTATTTTTTTTTCCCCCTATTCTTTTTATTTTTGTTTGTTAGAAGTTGACAGGAGCTTCCACTGAGATGTAGGTCATCAAGGATAACTATCACGGAAGAAAAACATACTTTCTTCTATTAAAAAGTAAATTATAGCAAAAAGTGATTGTCTGCTTTCTACCATCAAGGCACGGTCATGAAACTAAATATGAAAAATTAAACAACTCCACCATCACATATTAAAATAATAACACTGATCATGGCTATTCAAACCAGTGTACCAAAAATTGATCAAAACTTGTCTATGTATACCAAGTGTGTATTTAGAAATGGGAGTGAGAAAGTATAGAAAGTGAATCTTTCACAACAAGGACAGATTTGAAGTAAATTGTTTTATTCTAGAAGTAATAGCCCTAGTGGGTAACATCAGAGTTCATATACAGTCAGTCAGCTTGTCAACATTCTGTTGCATTTTACAATTTTACTTTGTTTAACCGATCATGTTGCAAAAGATTTCTTTCTCTCTCCCCAAATACTGTTTCACTTGCATTTTGTGATGTGGGGATAATACAGAGTTGCACTTCATGAAACTAGAAATTCAAGTCAAGTGGGAGACTCTACTATCTCTTTACATAACACTGAGAACTCAGTGAATCCCTGAAACAAATGATATTTGAGATCCCACTAGGTGAATGTTGGAATCTGCAGCAGAGAAATATATTTGCACAATGTAGGGAAACTCATTTCCCTCCATATCCAGGATAGACAGAGCTATTACCTGCTTCCATTGGAGAAAGAACCTAATTTCTCAGACTTAAAAAAATTGTATTACTTTTTTCTACAATTGAATATATTTTTCCTGATGAATAACATATTTAATGTTTAAAAATATTACTTTTTCTTTGTTAATTTCTTTCATAATTCCAATTTAGCTTTATGTCAATATTATTAACTAGCATCATCACTAACTATAACTGAAAGTCTTTCCCATTTTTTCCAAAAAATCTATTCAAAATTTACATGAAACATATAACCTTTTATGATTAATCAAAAGTAACACTGATTAATTTGTATGTTCTGTAAGAATGTCCAGGTATATAGTAGAGCTGACAAGGCACAAGGTTGTAGTCATTTCTTGGCCACAGCCAGCTACCCAGAGGGAGTGAGTAGTTGGACCTGTGGGCTCAGGACCATGGTCACAGAGGACATCAAGCTCTATTGGCATAACATACCACACAAAAACATTGCTCAATATCCTACTTTGGCACTTAGTGACTGGCATCTTAAAAGCTTGCAAGCAGCCATTTAGATGTAATGATGGGTCTCTCTTCATCCAGAGCAAAGAATGAAGAAAACCAAAGATACATGAAAATAATTAGTCCAAGGGACTGATACACCATGAGATCCTCAGCCTACCTGACTATGAGACCAGAAGAACTAGATGGTGCCCTACTACCACTGTCAACCATTTGGAGGGAAATCTATGTAGGAGACCCTGGATAGAGTGGGAGAACAATTTGCAACAAAACTGAAGATCATTTAAAAGGACCAAGTTTGCTGGTCTGATAGAGCCTGGTGAAACCCCTGAGACTAAGGTTCCCTAGCTGCCCTTCTGGCCTGGAATTGAACCCACTGTTTTGGTTTCCAGCCAAAAGACAGGCATATGAGCTGAACATTTAGACTGTTGTTATTGTTGTTATGTGCTGTTGAGTCGGACCCGACTCATAGCGACCCCTCCTTTGGTTTCCGAGGCAGTATCACTACGGAAGTAGATTGCCCCATCTTCCTTCTGAGGAGTGGCTGGGGGGTTTGAACCGCCAGCCTTCTGATTAGCAGTCAAGTGCCTTAGGCACTATGCTATCAGAGCCCCCATTTAGACTAGGTAGCTACATTCCTTGGAGAGATCAATCATGGGAAAATAGAACGGTTGTGTATGCACAGGGAGGCAGCTTGGGGGGTGCAAGAGTGCATGGGAGGGAAGGACACAGGGAAGAGGTAACTATGGGGAGGAAGTGGGAAGGGAGCTGTTTCATTGTGGAAAATTGCAGTCCGTGTCATGAGACAAAGTGTACGTGAACTGCTGTATAGAAAATGAATTTTCTCTGTAAACTTTCACCCAAATCACAATAAAAATTTAAAAGGAAAAAAAAGAATAACACTTGTATAAGCATTCCAACATAAACATGCAACTACTAACTGAAAGGTAATGGCTTGAATCCACTCAGGTACTCTAGAAGACAGGCCTACAGATCTGCTACCAAGAAGTCACAGCCTTAAAAACCCTGAGGAGCAGTTCTGTTCTTTCACATGGGGTTGGAATTACCTTGGAAACAACTAACAACAGCAATATATTCTAGGCAGCCAATAGACATTGCAAGATAAAAAGCTATATTACGTATTATCCTATATTAGAAAAGTTTACAGTGCAAGGATGGAGATCCAAGAATAATCAAATCAATTTTAAAAAGTGAAAGAAGAATTACTTTGAGCCATTTTGAATTCAGATAGTTATTCTACGTATGCTTAGAAGATCATTCAGAGCTTCTTCAATCTGTAGTAGTTTTGAAGGGAATGTCTAGGGAGATACAGGGCAGGTGTCGTCAGGACGCTGTTCATGCTTGACAACAGGGGGAGGGATAAGTCAGAATGATGTATCATCCAAATATGGAGTGGACGAAGAATCACTGGAAATTCTTAATTCCATAGACTTCATAATCCATAATACAAGTGATAATTCCATACATTTTACTGTGGCAAGGGTACTATGTGGTGTTAATCTTTTTAGTTTTTGAATCCAAATGAATTTAAAGTGTTGAGTATTTCAATTCCTCACAAGCTGCTTATGAACCATTTGTATAATGTTTATATAACTCTTTGTATCATGTGTTGATACATCTTATCAAGCTTTTTCTGGCATGTATTCCATGTTAAATCTCTGTAAATTTTCTATTATTACTGTAAATATTATGCAAATATATATTCTGGGATAATCTTAACTATCAGCATAAAGTGATGAATTTTTAATGAGCAAAATATATTTTTGAATAGGTATTCTAAAATGTCTTTAATAAAATGTGTATTTTGCACCAAAAGAAAAAAAAGTGAAGTTATTGCTCTATAGGACATATTTTTTATATTCTGTGGAAGGCAGAAGATACACCCAAACTAATTTGGTGAGCATAGATGGAAAACATTAAGGGATATGACCTCTTTTTAATTCTACTCCTTAACTTTTGTTTCATTCTATAAACTGATAATGTACTGTGAGCTCCTCATTAATTTATCAAATTCAGAAGCTCATTAACACTGAGAAATTTGACATACAAAGTGTTCCAAAGGGTTACTGAAGGGAAGAAGAAATTTTTAAGCTGGACTTTGTATCTAGGGAAACTTACAAGTACTTTTAAAGATAAGAATCATTTATCCTGAGTTCATTTATTTTTTAACAGCACTCTTTCCAAGCCTTGAAAAGTTTGCTGACCCTCGCTTTTAAGTAGATTAAAGGATTTCTTTGTTTACATTATCAATTTGCTCAAGAAGCTTTTATTTTTCAGAGTAGGTAGAAGGTATATTTTAGTCCACTTTATTGTGACTATTATGAACCACAAATTAGCACCAGTGTTGAGTACAGTTCACTTAAAGAGCATTACCTTTCTCAGTACAGAAATTTTACTTTTACATTTGTGTGCTCTCATCAAATTTGTGGCACAGTATTTGCATGGACATTTCTTCTACTCTTTTTAAAGGTTTACTATCCTCTATTTCCATTTTTCTTTATATTTATATTGTGTGTAAGCATTCAATATAGATCTCCATGTCAATAAAACTTTTCTAAGTGATCATGCCATATTTCCTTCTCAAAATAATTTTTCCTCATTTTAATATTCTTTAAATCATTACTTGTCTTAAATGGCTATGTGCATTGTTGCAGTTTCCCCAGAAACCATGCAATCATGTTTGATCATATCTCTTATGCATTGGTGGAATCTTAGTAATGTTAAAATATAGTGTACATAAGAATATTTACCTATAAGTAAGAAAGTCCACATCTACTCCCATCACCTCCAAAAAAGAAAATTACTTATGTTTTTATTACTACATCTTTAATCTCTTTTATTTACCTATGAAACCCTAGAATTAATCTGTATCTTTTTGGGTTATTTCCTGCTGCTCTGACAGAAATACCACAGGTGGATGGCTTCAAAAAACAGGAGTTTATTTTCTTACAGGTTAGGAAGCTACAAGGCCTAATTCAAAGTGCCAGCTCTAAAGACCGGGGGGAAAGCCCTTCCACCTTGGCATCAGCTCTGCCTGTTGTTCCTGGTCCACTGGAGCTAGTGGCGTCTCTTCACTCAAACAGCTGCTGGCTGCTGAGGCTAACAGACCCAAGGTCAGCAATCACAATAGCACAGTCCCAAATTATCATTCCACACAGCAGGCCACTAGTTCAAGTCCATTAATAGTCCCAAGATCGGCAAACAACATTCCAGGCTGCTGAATGACAATTCAGCTACATGCAGGATTCAAGCATGCTAAATAAACACCAGAGACTTTCCTCAAGGTTTTCTTACATACTGGAAATATATCAGCTGCTCCAGTAGATTCCACCATGGAGTTGGTTACCAATCACACCATGAGGAATAACTACATCCAGCTGCCCAACTACTCAAAACCAGGCCCAGCCAGGCTGACACATTACCTTAACCAGTGGCAAATTCCAGTCCACTTCAGCTTATTAATGCCTGGGATATCAATCTTTATGCATTCAATTTCATTTTTGATGGCTTCCAATTTGTCTAGATTCATACTTCATATATTTCTTGCTTTGATTATTAATGATTTTTTTGTAGCTGTTTCTTCCCATTTTGAGTCATGCCCCATCAGCAAGTGAAGGTCCTGAAAGCTTTATTCAATCTATGCCATTAAGTCAACTTTGGGGAGGCAACTCTTCCTCAGCTGTATTGTAAGTATCTTCCAATTTGAGGGTCTGAACTTTGGGCACTATATCAGACAATGTTTCAGGGCTATCATAATGTTTTCCAGTAATATATCAGAGATTGCTTCACTGCTATTCATAAGATTTTCAGTGGCCAGTTTTTTTCAGAAGTGTGTGGACCCTGTTGGTATTTGAAATACTGGTGGTATCGTCTCCAGCCTCACAACAACACACATGACACCATAGTATGACAAACTGACATACAAGTGGTCATTTTGTAGAATATGTTGTACCAGTTGACTTAGACATCCCCCAAGACTGTGACGCTAAATCCCCAAGCTCAGTGACTCATTCCTGCAAGGTTTTGCTATGGCTAAGAAGTTTTCAGAACTTTGGTCCTGTATGCTCTACAATTCCTTGCATTTATTTGCAGCACCTACAAATACAAATATAGAAATATGCTGTTCCAAACCTACTGGTTATTTTCCTTTGTTTTGTTTATGTGATGGGTTATGCTGATTATTTTTCTAATGTTGAACGATTCTTATACACCTGGTGTGAACCCAACTTCATTGTAATGCATTCTTTTTTGATATATTGTTAGAGTCTATAGGCTAGAATTATGCTGAGAATTTTTCTGTCTATATTCATCAAGGATACTGGCATAATTTTATTTTTTAGTGGTATCTATGCCTGACTTTGGTAATAGGGTTATGCCTATTTCATGCAATGAATTCAGAAGTATCCCAACCTTTTCTTGTTCTGGAATAGAGTAAAATTGCTGTCAGTTCTTCTCTGAATGTTTGGTAGAATTCTCCAATGAAGCTATCTGGACCAGGTCTTTTTTTTGTTAGCAGGTCTTTTTTTTTTTTTTTTTTTTTTTCCTATTCAGTTTCTTCTTCTGTTATGGATATCTTCACATTTTCTACCTCAGTCCATGTTAGTTTAGGTAGATAGTGTGTTTCTGGATATTTGCCCATTTCTTATATGTTTATAGATTTGTTGGAGTACGGTTCTTCATAGTATTCTGTCATTACCCTTTTTATTTCAGTTGGTTCTGTGTGACACTACCCATTTCATTTCTTATTCATGTTATTTGCATCTTTTTCATTATTAGATTTGCCAGAAATTGTCAATTTCATTAATACTTTCAAAGAACTAACTTCTACTCTTATTGGCTCTTTCTACTGTTTTTCCATTCTCTGTTCCATTTATTTCTGCTCTAATCTTAATTATTTCCTTTTCTCTCATGGCTATGGGCTTTTTATTTTATTTTACTATTTTCTTTCTAATTGTTAGAGTTGTTGAGTTTATCCATGAATTTTGGTTCTTTCTTCTTTTTTGATGTGTGTATGTATTAATATAAATTGATCTTTAAGCACTGCTTTTACTGTGTTCCAAAGATTTTGATATGTTGATTTTATTCTATTTTGAAATATTATAAAGTCACTTATTTTCTCCTGTTGTTTGGCCACCACTTATTCTTTAAAAAAAAAAATGTGTGGCACCCAACAAATTACTAGAAGAATAAATTGTTTATGTACCCACAAGCACAGACATGTATGCACCTGTAGAACATTTTAATTACTTTTCTAATTTTGATTATACTTTATTAAAAAAAAAACCATGGTACATTTTATTAATTACTTGCTTTATTAATTTCTTAAATGTTTTGCAAACACCTATTTACTGCCATGAACATATTAGGCACAAAAAAATAAATAAAACACCAAGCCAAATTTTAGTCAGTTCAGAGTTTTCATATCAAATTTCTATCCAATTATATGTTGCTGAAAACTTTGATTTTTGTCTAAACTCTACATATATGTAAAATCCAAGTTGAATTTCACCTTAGAGAGATCTGGAAGAGAAAAAAAGAAGGGAAAATTTCCTTTTGCAAAAGAAAAAATCAAGTAGGGTTTCAGGGATTTATTTGTTTATTGTTTTATGAAAAGCTTGGTATGTTGTTTGATCATGTAACAACTGAATAATTATTTGGGGGATACCAATAAATAGACCATTAAGTGAAAATAAGAATGACAAAATAAAAGAAAACTGAGAGGTACACATCCAAAGCTTTTTTTTTTTCCCCCCCTACTTCAATATAGCACAGGAGTCCTCAGTATATAACGACATTTCCTGTTTGTACTAATTCTTTTTTGTATTAATTCCTTTTGTATTAATGTTTTGAATGCACTTACTACTGTTGAGACACTGTTGAGATATTGTGTTAAGTGTTTTTGGAGTCATTTATTTCAGTTGATATTTACAGCTTTGTGATGTTAGATTGTAATCACTCCTTTACAGATGAGGGATAAAAAAAGAAGTCTTCTGGGGAAGGGACTTATCTAAAGTCATTGGTGGAATTTTGAAGTATGAGCAATTCTTTTGAAGAGACTATTTAGTTCTAGCATTTAAAAATAGAATTTGATACCTATGATAATTGAAAGCCATTGTTTTCACAATATTTTAAGGTTTGGTTCTATCAAAAAGCTCTCATTTATTTAACTGTTTGTATAGATTTCACAGAGCTACCACATTATCCCAATCCTTCAATCTTTAAACTACCTGCTGATACAGAAGATCATAAAATAAATACTTTTATTTTTATTTCTAAGACCCTATGCAAAGGCTTTTGAGTGTGGATCATAGCAAATTGTGGATAACATTGGAAATGAAGGGAAATTCCAAACACTTAATTGTGCTCACAAGGAACCTGTATATAGACCAAGAGGTTGTTGATTGAATAGAGCAAGGGAATAATGAATGGTTTAAAATGAGGAATGGTGTGTGTCAGGGTTATAGCCTTTCACTATGCTTATTCAACCTGTTTTCTGACCAAACAATCCAAAAAGCTGGATTAAATGAAGAAGAAGGTGATGAAATGCTAATGTGGAGGAAGGCACATTAACAACCTGCAAGATACAGATGACACAACGTTGTTTGCTGAAAGTGAAGATGACTTGAAGACTACAGCCTCCACTATGGATTACACTTCAATATGCAGAACACGTATGTCCTCATAACTGGACTAATAAGCAACATCATGTTAAAGGGAGAAACGATTGAAGTTGTCAGGGTTTTTATTTTGCCTGGATCCACAATCAACACTCATGGAAGCAGCAGTCAAGATATCAAACATCATATTGCACTGGGCAAATCTGCTGCAAAATACCTCTGTTGTTGTTTGCCGTCGAGTCAGCCCCGACTCATAGCGACCCCTCCTTGGGTTTCCGAGGCAGTATCACTACGGAAGTAGGATTGCCCAACCTTCCTTCCGAGGAGTGGCTGGTGGGTTTGAACCGCCAGCCTTCTGGTAAACAGTCAAGTGCCTTAGGCACTATGCTACCAGAGCTCTTCAAAATACCTCTATACAGTGTTAATGAGCAAATACGTCACTTTGAAGAATAAGGTGCACCTGACTGTGAAACAGACCATCAACTGTTCATATGCAAGTTTAAGTTGAAGCTGAAGACAATTAAAAGAAGTACACAAGTGCCAAAATATGACCTTGATTATATCCCTCCTGAATTTAGATACCATCTAAAGAATAGGTTTGATGCATTGAACACCAATGACTGAAAACCAGAGGAATTGTGGGATGACATCAAGAACATCATCCCTGAAGAAATAGGTCATTAAAAAAGACAGGAAAAGAAAAAAAAGACCAAAATGGATGTCAGAAGAGACTCTGAAACTTGCCTTTGAACAAAGAGTAGTTAAAGCAAATGGAGGAAACTACAAGATAAAAGAGCTGAACAGAGATTTCAAAGAGCAGCTTGAGAAGACAAAGTTAATTACTAAAATGGAATATGTAATGGTCTGGAATTAGAAAACCAAAAGGGAAGAAAATATTTGGCATTTCTCAAGCTGAAAGAACTGAAGAAAAAATTCAAGCCTCAAGTTGCAATATTGAAAGGCTCTCTGGGCAAAATATTGAATAATGCCTGAAACATCAAAAGATGATGGAAGGAATTCACAGAGTCAATAACTGTACCAAAAAGAATTGGTCAATGTTCATCCATTTCAGCAGGTGGCATATGATCAATAATCAATGGTACTGGATGAAGAAGTCAAAGGTGCACTAGAGGAATTGGCTAAGAAAAAGGCTCCAGGAATTGATGGAATACCCATTGAGATGTTTCAACAAACAAATGCCATGGAGGCACACAGTCATCTGTGCCAAGGAATTTGGAAGACACCTACCTGGCCAACAGGCTGGAAGAGAGCTATATTTGTACTTATTTCAAAGAGAAATGGTCCCCCAGAATGTGGAAATTATCAAACTAAATCATTGATATCACATGCAAGCAAAATCTTACTGAAGATAATTCAAAAATGTTGCAGCAGTATATTGATAGAGAACTTCCAGAAATGCAAGCTGGATTCAGAAGAGGACCTGGAATGAGGGATATCATTGCTGATGTCAGATGGATCTTGGCTAAAAGCAAAGAATATCAGAAAGATGTTTACTTGTGTTTTATTTCCTAGGCAAAAACATTTGATTGTGTGGATCATAACAAATTATGGATAACATTGAGAAGAATGAGAATTCCAGAACACTTAATTGTACTCATGAGGAACTTGTACATAGATTAGGAGGCTGTCATTCTAACAGAACAAATGGACACTGAATGGTTTAAAATCAAGAAAGGAGTACGTCAGGATTGTATCCTTGCTCCATACTTATTCAATCTGTATTCTGATCAAATAATCCTAGAAGGTGAATTATATGAAGAAGACAGCATGATCACGATTGGACGAAGACTCATTAACAACCTGCGATATGCAGATGACCCGACTTTGCTTGCTGAAAATGAGGATGACTTGAAACACTTACTGATGAAGACTGAAGACTACAGTCTGCAGTCTGGATTACATCTCAACATAAAGAAAACTAAAATCCTCACAACTGGACCAATAAGCAGCATCATAATAAATGGAGAAAAGATTGAAGTTGTCAAAGATTTCTTGGTTCTATAATCAACATCAATGGAAGCAGCAGTCAAGACATCAGGCAATGTATTGCACTGAGCAAATCTGCTGCGAAAGACCTCTTTCAAGTGCTGAAGAGCAAAGATGTCTCTTTGAAGACTAAGGTGCACCTAAACTAAGCCATGATATTTTCATTCACCTCATATGCATATAAGAGTTGGAAAATGAAGAAGGAAGACTGAAGAAGAGTTGATTCTTTTGAGTTGTGGTGTTGGCAAAGAATACTGAAGGTACCATGGACTGGCAAAAGAACCAACAAATCTGTCCTGGAGGAAGTGCAACTGGAATCTCATTGGAAGCAAGAATGGCCTGACTTCATCTCACCAATTTTGGTCATGCTGTCAGAAGGGCCCATTACTTGGAGAACGATATCATGCTTGGTAAGGTGTAGGGTCAACAAAAAATAAGAAAGCCCTCAAAAAGATGCATTGACACAGTGGCTGCAATGATGGGCTCAGGTACAGCAAGGATTGTGAGGCTGGCACAGGGCCAGGCAGTGTCTCATTCTGCTGTGCATGGGGTTGCTATGAGCCAGAGCTGACTTGACAGCATCTAACAATAACAGCAACAACAACAAAAATTCAAGTCAGGGTCTTTTAAATCACCTCATATGCAGGTACAACTTGGACAATGCATAAGGAAGACCTAAGAAGAGTTGATCCCTTTGATTGTGGTGTTGGCGAAGAATAATAAAAATACTGTGGACTGCTGGAAGAATGAACAAATCTGTGCTGGAAGAAGTGTAGCTGGAATACTCTTTGGAATTGAGAGTGACCAGACTTCATCTCACCTACTTGATCATATTGTCAGAGGGGACCAGTCTCTAGGAAAGGACATCATACTTGGTAAAGCAGAGGATCATTGAAAGAGAGGAAGACCCTCAACAAGATGGATTGACACACTATCTACAATAATGGGCTCCAGCATATTAAGGATTGTAAGGATGAAGCAAGACTGGGCAGTGTTTTGTTCTGTTGTACATAGGATTACTATGAGTTGGAGCTGACTCAAAGTCACCTAACAACAACAGCAGTTGGAGTGGATAAGTTAATACATGCAGAATTGAACTACCTGGACCCAATCAAGTATACCCAGCTCACTGACACTCAGTAACTCAATCTCCAGATACAAGTTAGTAAATTAAAAGAGATAGTTTTCTAAATCAGTGACTATAAGGTTTAAAACTTCCTCAGAAACAATAAAACCTAGCAACAAAAATCTTAAGTAGTATCTGTGTTGTTTATCATTTATTATTATTATTTTATTGTTTTTTAATAAATTTCCTACATTCTAATAGGCTTGATCCTAGAAGAATCCAAAATTTTAAGAATAATTTAATTTTTTCCATGCATTATTTCACACACACACAAGTTCCCATAGCAACACTGTGTGTTACAGAGTAAAATTGTGATAAAATCTTCAAGCTAAGACTTTTTAAAGTAGATTGCCAGTTCTTTCTTTCGAGAAGCCTCTGGTTGGGTTTAAAGTGCCAACTTTCTGATTAGTAGCCAAGTGCTTAACTATGCAAAGAAATAAACAGTTGCTTCTAAAATGTAATTCTAATTTGAGAGAGAAGAAGTAAAAAATCCTCAAGCAAGAGGAATTGAAGGGAAAATGAAGGAGGGAGGAAGGTAAAAAAAAAAAAAAAAAGTAACAGAAAGAAGACGCAGCCTAAATTGGAATAAAAGAATAAAACAGAATAGAAAAAGAATAGTTCTCTTATGTTTCCTCCTATTTCCAAAGTCTAATTGAACTGCTGCTTACTATTCTCTTCTCCAGACTACTCCCCAGTCTGTGAGAATGGTACATAATTTTCTGTGCATGATCTGAGGCAGGGGGTGGGGGTGGGGGGGGTAGCTCTATTGTCTCACCTGTTTCCTGGTTTCATCAATTATGCAAAGAATTTGTAAATGGGTGTTTGCCTTTTTCTCTGGTCTAAACTCATTGTTCACTAGCTGCCACAAAATGTTCAATTCTGGTTGATTTCCTTGTCATCAAGGGTCTAAGATGAAGCAAGAAAGCTGAAAGGAACTATAGGAATTACAGCTAAGCCCAAAGAATATGTCAAACATCTGGCTTCATAGTTGTGGAATCAGTCTAGACACAAAGTTCTCTGCACTCAGAAGGGGGCTCCACACCTTATGTTTAATGAATGCTCTGTTATTGTTGAAAGCATTAACACTTTTATATTTGAATTTATTTTTTTTTAAAGTAAAGTTTGATGTGACAGTGAAGCATGAATTTGGGTCTTGGGGTGACTTCAACTTGGGCCTTGGGGTGACTTCTCCCGTGTAATTCTCCCTCCTGCCGTGTTCCCTGCTTCCAAGTCCAGGTTTCTGGTGGCCTACTCCCCTGTACACTCCCCAGCTGCTGTCCAGTGGCCTTTGCCACTCTATTGCTCCATCAAGAGTCTGGATGCTAGTGAAGTGGAATTGGAGTTAGGTTCAAACAACTTGAAAGCCAGGTCGCAGGCTATGTCCCAGGTACAGGTGAGGAAGCATAGCATTAAATAGAAAAAGAAAACAAAGCAGCACAACAAATCAAGAGAGAGGCAACAAAAGAAAAAGAAAAAAGTCTTTTTCCTGCCTTCTGAATAATGGAGCCCACCTTTTAATTTGGCCCCAAAATTATGTAATCAGCACTATGTATCAAGGTGCTTTACTGCTATTCATATGTTCCTTCCCTTGCATACCACCAACCTCTCTTCCTCTACCTAAAAATATGTAATATCAAACTGATAGGTTCAGCAAAGCCAGAGAGTTATAAAAGGTTTAGTTAAGAAAGCGGAGACAATTCTATTTGTATGCAGGCATTACCGAACACCCTAAATCTGGAATGTGTGAAAAGCAAGTGCTTGTGTAATATCTATCACTCTTTTGTTTTGCATTCTCTTGCTCACTTTATTTTTTTCACACATACAGTGTGTGTGACACAGAACTGTGAGGTACTAAAACCTCACTCAAATACCAGTTCTGCTACTTTCTAAGCAAATGACTTTGAGCAAATTACTTAACCTTTTTTATCCACTTTCACTCTTCTGTAAAGTAATGGTCCTGAAGGGTTGTTAGTATTTAATAGGGTAACATAAAACAAGTACAGAACATATAATGCCTACCATACAGTATAAACCAAAAATCTAATCAGATTCCATGGATTCAATTCCTACCAAAGGTGACCCAGTATGTTTCAGAGTAGAACTGTACTCCCCAGAGTTTTCAATGGTGTAATCTTTGACAAGTAGATTGCTAGGTCTCTCTTCTGAGGTCTCTCTGTATGGATGGGAATAAAAATCGAACCAAACTCATTACTATCAAGTTGATTCTGACACATAGTAACCCCAATTGGGTTTCCAAGGCTGTAACTCTTTACTGAAACAGACTGTCTCATTACTCTCCCACAAAGTGGCTGGTAGATTTGAACCACTGACCTTTTGTTTAACAGCCAAAAAGCCTTAGCCACTATACCACTAGCATTCCTTGTGAAGACCTACATTTTCCTACTGTACATAGGTACAGTCTTATGAAAACATATATCTACAATTTAAAAAGTAATTTGTATTTTTCATATTTTAATGCATAAAAAGCATATTGTTTTTGTATCAGATATAAAGAACATATATTTTTAGGTGAGATGATCAGAAATTATACAATATTTCAGACTTTGCCCACTGTTTCTGAATAGGCCCATCAACTGTCATTATGAGGAACATTTGAGAAAGAAAGAGTATCTGTCCATGACAAACCTGAAGTTACCTTAAGGTCTTTGGAACCACTGAGCCCCAAGCACAGTAGTCATAATTTTTCACATATTATATATATATATATATATATATATATATATATATATATATATATATATATATATTTTTTAC
>NW_006921936.1:3311429-3322261 GCF_000298275.1 Orycteropus afer afer
AAGTGAGAATGGCCAGACTTCATCTCACCTACTTTGGCCATGTTGTAAGAAGGAACCATTCCCTGGAGAAGGATGTCATGCTTGGTAAGGTGGAGGGTAAACAAAAGAGGGGAAGGCCCTCAACGAGATGGATTGATACACTGGCTTTACGGATGGGCTCAAGTGTAGCAGAGATTATGGAGCTGGTGTGGGACTGGGCATTATTTTGTTCTGCTGTGCATGGGGTTGCTATGAGTTGGAGACAACTCAATGGCACTTAACAACATTCTTTTTTTCCTCAACCAAAGAATGTTGAATTTACTCAGATGTCTTGATGTGTGAGAGTTGAAAAATTTGACTCCAAAGTAGTGACCAAAGTCTGTGATAATCAACAATAGGTAAAAGCATGAATCCAGATATTGTTTACAATTGTATTATGCAATAAAGAATGTCTGTGAAATTTCCATAGTTCAGAATCTAATAAATTTAAATTCTATAATGTCATAAAATTTATTAATTAGTCTCAGAGTAATTATTGAGACTATTCACAAATGCAGCAACTAATTTATTGATTCTTATAATAAAAACTCACAACTTAAACATCAGAGTTATGGAGAAGGAATTTATAGATAGATATATTTTTGTTCATTGTTTTGTGCCATATGTATGGTTCTAATATCAACCCTATGTATAACAGAATGTAACAATTCCTGGTACTGAGCCATCCTCACAACCCTTGCTATGCTTGAGCCCACATTCACAGCCACTGTGTCAATTCATCTCATTGAGCATCTTCCCCTTTTTCACTGACCCTCTCCTTTACCAATTATGATATCCCTCAAGTATGAGACTTGACCACTCTCATTTCTAAGGAGCATTCCAGCTGCACTTTTTCCAGAACAGATTTGTTCTTTTTGTTTTTTTGGCAATCCATGGTATTTTCAGCGTTTTTCACCAACACCAAAATTCAAAGGCATCAACTCTTCTTTGGTTTACTAATTTCATTCTCCCGCTTACCGAAGCATATGAAAATACAATGGCTTGGGTGAGGCTCACCTTTGTCTTCAAAATGACATCTTTGCTCTTTAACACTTTAAAGAGGTCTTTAGCAGCAGATTTGCCCAGTGCAATATGACATCTGATTTCTTGGGTGATATTTCCATGAGCATTGATTCATTGATTGTGGATCCAAGTTAAATGAAATCTCTGACAATTTCAATCTTTTGTCTATTTTTCATGATGTTAATTATTAGCCTAGTTGTAAGGATTTTTGTTTTCTCTAAGTTGAGGTGTAATCCATAATGAATAAGGAGCTCTTGTGGCACTGATGTTAAGGCATTGTGTTGCTAATCAAAAGGTTGGAGGTTCAAACCTACAAGTTGCTTCATAGGAGAAAGACAAGGCAGTCTGCTTATGTAAATATTTACAAAGTTGGACATCATGTGGAAGTTGATATGAGTTGGAATCAACTCAAAGGAAGTACTTTTTTTTTTTTTTTTTTGGTTTAATCTATACTGAAGGTTGTAGTTTCTAATCCTCATCAGTAAGTGCTTCAAGTCCTCTTCACTTTCAGCAAGCAAGGTTATGTCATCTGTATATTGCAGGCTGTTAATAAGTCTTCCCCTAATCCTGATTCTGTTTTTCTTCACATAGTCCAGATTCTCAAATTATTTCTCAGTATACGGAATGAATAAGTATGGTGAAAGTATATAACCCTGACACGTATATTTTCTTGGTTTTATACCCTTCAGAATTCTCTTGTTCTGTTCAAACAACTGCTTCTTGGTGTATATACAGGTTTCTCATGAGCACAATAAAGGGATCTGCAATTCTCTTTCTTCATAATGTTATCCTTCATTTGTTATGATCCACATGGTAAAATGACTTTGCATATTCAATAAAACTTGCTGCCGTAGAGTCGAATCTGACTCATAGCGACCCCTCCTTGGTTTCTGAGGCAGTATCTCTACAAAAGTAGATGGCCCAACTTCTTAGGAGTGGCTGGTGGGTTTGAACTACCAGCCTTCTGGTTAGCAGTCAAATGCCTGAGGCATTATCCCACCAGCGTTCAAGCACAGGTAAATATCTTTCTGATATTCTGTGCTTTAAGGCAAGATCCATCTGACATCAGCAATTACATCCTCATTCCACTCTCTTATGAATCCACTTTGAATTTCTTATAGTTTCCTGTGGTGGTACTGCTGCAAACATTTTTCAATTATCTTCCACAAAATTTTACTTGCATGTGATATTAATGACATTGTTCAATGATTTCTGTATTATGTTGGATCACTTTCTTTGGAATGGGCAAAAATATGAACCTTTCCCAGCCTGTTGGTCATGTACTTGTCTTCCAAATTTCTTGGCATAAACAAGTGTACTTCTCCAGTGCTGTATCCATTTATGGAAACATCTCAATTTGTATTCCATCAACTCCTAGGTCCCGGTTTTTTGCCATTTTCTTCAGTATAGGTTTGATTTCCTCCCCCATTACTATTGGTTCTTGATTATATGCTACCTCTCAAAATGGTTGAACATTATCCAATTCTTTTTGGTACATTGACATTATGTTTTCCTTCCTTCTTCTTTTGATGCTTCTGGAATCTTTCAATATTTTGTCCATAGATTCCTTCAATATTGCAACTTGAGGCTTGAATTTGTTTTCTTTGGTCCTTTTAGCTTAAGAAATGCCAAATGTATTCCTCTCTTTTGTTTTTCTACTTCTAGGTCTTTGCATATTTCATTATAATACCTTACTTTGTCTCCTTGAGCAACCCTTTAAAATATTCTGTTCAGCTCTACTAAAGGGACATGGAGGCTGCATCTTCTGACCACCTCTAACTACATAAGAGGAAGACAGAATCATCAGCAGCAGCCCAAGACCTAATTCTTATGAGGCCAGGCATGTTGTCACCATCCAGCTCTCATACTAACTTTGGCACCAACCATTCCTCCCACAACACCTGCCATCTCTCTACTGGGTTTGATAATTCGCTGCAGTGGCCACACAGAACTCACAGATTACAGAGTTTATTAGGTAAACAACAGGCTACAAGTAAAATTCAGGAATGTGCTCAGTCTCTCTCAGCCAGCTGTCACTCAGCCAGCAGTCTCTCTCATTTCTCTTAATAGCATGTCTCTCTCTCAGCAGTGTGTCTCTCTCAGCAGCTCATCTCTCTAAGTCAGACAGATATCTTCTGCCCCTAGGAGAGCTCGTTTTGAGCCTGGCAGAGTGGCCAAAACTAACCAGTCTTGACATCAGAATTCTACACACCTGAGAGAGAGTGAACTTCTCAGAATATTGCTTCCTGCTGCTCCAAAAGAAATACACTAGGTGAATAACTTTAACAATCAGCTACTCAGTTGCTCATAGCAAAGTGAGCAATACAAAGACTATGGCTAGAAAAGCCATACCACATAATTTACCACACTTCCATTTTATCATTTCTTCCATTGACTTTAGCTACTCTCTGTTCAAGATCAAGTTTCAGAGTCTCTTCTAACATCCATTTTGGTCTTTTATTCTTTGAAAGTTGGAGTTATGTGTCAACTTGGCTGACTCAACAATTCTGAGTGGTTTAAGCGGTTGTGATGTGGGTTATTCCCATGACGAGATCAAATGTATATGTATCAAGCAGCCAATCTGTTGAAAGGAAGTTTCCCTAGAGTGTGGCCTGCTTCCAATAAATTTATGGGCATCCTTGGAAAAGGAGACACTCTTCTGTGGATCAAGATCCTATAGTGCTGCCTATGACTGTTCATGAGCAAACAATCCACCATTCAGCCTGGTGATTTTGGATTCATCATTCATTGGAGGCAACAGCCAGTATACTGCCTGCTAACCTTGAGCTTGTCAGCCCCTGAAGCTGCATGAGTTGGGAAAAGCCTCCACCTTGACATTTTATCAAAGAACTTGGGACTTGCTAGCTTTGATAATAGTGTGAGCCATTTTCCTAAGATAAATTTCTCCCCCCCCCCCCAAATGTATTTAGAGATATATGTAAGATTTACTGTTTTTTCTTCTCTACAGAACTCAGCCTAATATGTTTGGTACCGAGAGTGGTTCTAGAGAGACAAAATCATAAGGATGGGCTTCCTAAATTGTTTCTCACCAATTCTGTTTTGGTTTTCCTATTTGATTAACTGTAGAGGCACTAGTGACTCTGTCTCCATTAGTAAAGAGGGCCCTGCCAATCCATGGCATGAGGTGGCAACATTAATATGCAAAATAGAACCACTAATAGGTCAAGTATTTTTGAGAAGTGAGGCTCTGGTTGATCACGTATTTGATACTTTTCTGCAATTTTGTCAGCATGAGGAGTACAAGGAAGCTGGTTGGTTGGTCCTACTTATGCTAGACAAAGTGGTGAAAGAGCAAGATGAGTTCAGGGTTGCTGAGACACAGCACAAGTGCTGCATAAAAAGACCTTGATGTTTCCATTTGTGCTCTGAAAGAAAGCCTTATTTCTTCTAATAACAGAAAACTGAACCCAGAGTTTTATTATAAGGGTGGCTGAATTACAATACCAATTGAATTACCAACTCAGAATGGTGTATGAAGTTAAAGTGATGACACTGATTGGGAAAAAATGGGATCCTGAAACCTGGAATGGGGACATACGAGAAGACGGTCAGGAAGATCAGAATACAGAGCCTGTAAATTCTGTTGAATCCCTCCCATCTGAAGGGATTACTGTAAAACCATTATCCCTTCCACCATGGTTTGATGGGATTAACTCAACTTTTCCTTCTGGGTCAGTGCCTGAGGTTGATGCCTTAGAAGACATTGCAGAATGCTCTCAGGCACTGCCCCAAACACCCATTGTTGCTGCTAGACCTATAACTAAACTTAAGTCCTAGCAAGCCACAAAAGGGGAAATATGAAGTGTTATGAAGAGGTGATACGCCACACCCAAAAAACCCTACTTGATTTTGCTAACATGTACAGACAGAAACCTGGAGAATATGTATGGGAATAGCTACTCAGGGTATGGGATAATGGTGCAAAGAATGTAACATTGGATCAGTCTGAGTTTATTGATTTAGGTCTACTAAGTATTGATTTTTTATTCCATGTTTCAGCTCAAGAGGTTAGGAAAGGATGTAACTGTTTAATAGGCTTGCTTACTGAAGCATGGATTATGTGGTGGCCTACCTTAAGTCAAGTTGATGTATCAGACTTGCCTTGGTGTAATGTAGAAGAAGGTATCCAGAGGCTTAGGGAAATTGACATGTTAGAATGGATTTATCAGATTAGACCTCGATAGCTAGAAATGGAGAGCCCAGAGGACATACCTTTCACAAATACGGTGAGGAACAAATTCATGAAGGAAGCCCCAATATCCTTGAAGACTGTTATGACTATTATTTTACATAAGCCAGTTTTGACAGTGGGAACTGCCCTAATAGAACTAAGACACTTAACTATGATGGGGCTGATTGGACCCCATGGTAGTAGGGGGTCAAGTGGCAGCAGTTAATCAACAAAGACAAGGTGGGTGTGGTTACCATACTGGACAGCAGAGTCAGAACAGTAATCTGAATACTCTGACTCATGTGGAATTATGGCACTGGCTACTTAGGCATAGTGTTCCTAGGGATGAAAACCTACTAAATATTTACTTGGTCTGTATAAACAGAAGCATTCTAGGTCATGTGGATAGCAGCCTAGATTGAATTGCCAGACCACAAGGTCACAGCTTCTCAATCAATTCCCAAACTTGAGTCAGTTTACAGACTCACAAGCTCTTGATTGAAGGGGAGGCTGTGTTCCCTTGAGGAAGGACCTCACTACATTGCTAAGAATGTATAATGTCAATCTTTCTCCCAGCCTTCCCCAAAGGGATCTAAGGCTTTTTACAAGGGTGAGTGTTCATTGGAGAAAAGGAAATAATCAGACTTCAGGGATTACTGGACAATGGCTCTGAACTGACACTAATTCCAGGAGACCCAAAGTACCACTGTGGCCCAACAGTCAAAGTGGGGGCATATGGAGGTCAAGTTATTGATGGAGTCTGAGCTCAGGTGCATCTCATAGTCAGTCCAGCAGGTCCCTGAACCCATCCTGTAGTGATTTCCTCAGTTCCAGAATGCATAATTGGAATAGATATACTGAGAAAATGACAGAATTCTCACATTGGATCCCTGATATGTAGAGTAAGGGCTATTATGGTGGGACAAGCCAAGTGGAAGTTGCCTCTACCTAGAAAAATAGGAAACCAAAAGCAATACAGCATCCCTGCAAGGGTTGCAGAGATTACTACCACTGCCAAGGACTTGAAGGATGCAGGGGTGGTGATTCCCACCACATCCCCATTTAATTCACCTATTTTGCCTGTGTGAAAAACAGATGGATCTTGGAGAAGGACAGTAGATTATCATAAAGTTAATCAGGTGGCAACTCCAATTACAGCTATTTCTAGCTTGAGCAAATTAGTACATTAGTTTCATTGTTTGAGAAAATTAGTACATCTTGGTATGCAGCTACTGATCTGGCCAATGCCTTTTTCTCAATACCAATTTCAAAGGACCATCAGAAGCAGTTTTCCTTCAGCTGGCAAGGCCAACAATATACTTTCACAGTGCTTCCTCAAGTGTATATCAACTCCCCAGCACTATGTCATAATTTAGTCCATAGGGATATTGATCTCCTTTCCCTTCCACAAGACATCACACTGGTCCATTATATTGATGACATTATGCTGACTGGACCTAGTAAGGAAGAAGTATCAATGATTCTAGACTTATTGGTAAGACATCTGCATGCTAGAGGGTGGGAAATTAACCCAACAAAAATTCAGGCACCATCCAGTTACCAAAACTGATTTGGCTACTGCCTCTTGTAAGTGCCCAATCTGCCAGCAGCAGAGACCAGCACTGAGTCTTCAATATGGAACCATTCCTCAGGATGATCAGCCAAAAAACTGTTGGCAAGTTGATTATATTGGACCACTTTCACCATGGAAAGGACAATGTTTTGTTCTTACTGGAATACTTATTCTGGGTATGGATTTGCCTTCTCTGCATGCAATGCTTCTGCCAAAACTACCATCCATGGACTTGCAGAATGCTTTATCCATCATTATGGTCTCCCACACAACATTGCTTCAGATCAAGGGATTCACTTCACAGCAAATGAAGTGTGGCAATGGGCCTATGCTCATGGAATTCACTGGTTTTACCATGGTTCCCATCATCCTGAAGCATCTGTCTTGATAAAATGATGGAATGGCCTATTAAAAACATAATTGCAATGCCAGCTAGGTGGCAATACCTTGAAGGGTTGGAGCAATGTTGTCCAGGAGGCTGTATGTGCTCTAAACCAGCATCCAATATATAGTACTGTTTTTCTAACAGCCAGGAACCAAGGGGTGGAATGGGAGAGGTACCACTCACTATTATTCCTAGTGACCCACTCAAAACAATTTTTGCTTCCTGTCCCTGCTACTCAATGCTCTGTGGGTCTAGAGATCTTAGTTCCTAAAGAACACTACCACCTGGAGACACAATATTCATTGCATTGAACAGGAAGTTGAGAAAGCCACCCAGCCCTTTTGGCTTCCTTATGCCTCTGGATCAACAGACAAAGAAGGGTGTTACTGTACTATCTGGTGTGATAGATCCTGATTACCAAGGGGAAAATGGATTGACATTACATAATGGAGGTGTTGTTATTGTTGTTATGTGCCGTCGAGTCGGCCCCAACTCATAGCAACCCCTCCTTGGGTTTCTGAGGAAGTATCACTACGGAAGTAGGATTGCCCAACCTTCCTTCCGAGGAGTGGCTGGTGGGTTTGAACCACCAGCCGTCTGGTTAGCAGGCAAGTGTCTTAGCCACTATGCTACCAGAGCTAAAGAAGAATATATCTGAAATGCAAGAGATTCTTTAGAATGTCTCTTAATACTACCATACCCTGGGATTAAAGTCAATGGAAAATTACAGCAACCCAATTCTGATAGGACTACTAAAGGCCCATACCCTTCAGGAATGAAGGTTTGGGTCACCCCAACAGGCAAAGAACCACGACCAGCTGAGGTGCTTGCTGAGGGCAAGGGAAATACAGAATTGGTGGTGGAAGAAGGTAGTTCTGAATATCAGCTATGACCATGTGACTAGTTGCAGAATCGAGCACTGTGATTGTTATATTTCTTAATTGTATATATTCATCAAGTATTTTTTGTTTCTTTCTGGTATGGACTATGAAATGTAAACAGGGTTAATGCATTTCAGTTGTATGCATGTTAGTGTATCATGTTAGGTGCAAAAATGACTATAATTGTCCTTACGTGGAAATTACATATGTTTAAGGAGATATGTAAAACTAACTTCCAAGTTGACAGAGGGTGGACTGTGATAGTTGTGGTTGTGTGTCAACCTGGCTGGACGATAATTCTGAGTGGTTTAAAGCAGTTGTGATGTAGGTTGTTCCCATGATGAGATCGAATGTGTATGTTGAGCAGCCCATTGAAACTAAATTTCCCTAGGGGTTTGGCCTGCTTCTAATATATTTATAGACATCCTGGGGAAGGAGACACTTTTCCGTGGATCAGGATCCTATTGTGCTGTGTACAACTGTCCATGAGCGAACAATCTACCATTCAGCCTGGTGATCTTGGATTCATCATTTGTGGGAGTCAACAGCCAGTATATTGCATGTCAACCTTGAGCTCATCAGCCTGTGCAGCTGTGTGAGTTGGGAAAAGCCTCCAGCTTGAAGTTTGAACAAAGAACTTGGGACTTGCCAGCTTCTATAAGGGTGTGATCCATTTTCCTAAGATAAGTCTCTCTCTCTCTCTATGTTGTTGTTATGTGCCGTTGAGTCATCTCTGATTTATAGTGACCTCTCCTTGGGTTTCTGAGGCAGTATCACTATGGAAGTATATTGCCCAATCTTCCTTCTGAGGAGTGACTGGTATGTTTGAACCGCCAACCTTCTGTTTAGCAGTCAAGTGCCTTAGGCACTATGCCACCAGAACTCCCCTCTCTCTCTGTATATATAACCTTTATTGGTTTGGCTTCTCTAGAAAACCCAGCCTAACACATCGTCCTTTCCTGTCTTTTCAATATCTTTTGCTTTTTTTGTATAGATGCCTTTGATGTCATCTCTCAACTTGTGTGGTTTTCAGTCATTGGTGTTCAATGAGTCAAATCTGTTCTTCAGATGGTCTCTACATTCAGGAGAGATAATAATAAAGGTTTTATTTTGGGTCTTGTGGAATTCTTTTACTTTTCTTCAACTTCAACTTAAACTTGTCTATGAGCAACTAGTGGTCTGTTCCACAGTTACGTCCTGGCCTTGTTCTGACTGATGATATTAAAGTTTCCATTCCTCTCTCCACAGAGAGGAGTTGATTTGATTCTGTGTATTCCATATAGTGAGGTCCATATGTATAGTTGCCATTTATATTGTTGAAAAAAAAGGTATTTGCCTCATTGGTCTTGCAAAATTCTATTATGCAATCTCCAGAGTAATTTTGATTACCAAGGCCATATTTTTCAATCTCTAAGGCTTCTTCTTTCTTTCTAACTTTTGCATTCCTGTCACCAGTAATTATTAATGTATCTTGGTTGCATTTTTGTCAATTTCAGACAGCAGATGTTGGTAAAAGTCTTCAATTTCTTCATCTTTGTTTTTAGTGGTTGGTGAATAAATTTGAATAATAGTAGTACTAATTGGTCTTCCTTGGGGGTATTTGGATATTATCCTATCATTGATACCACTGTACTTCAGGATAGATCTTGAAATGTTCTGTTTGGTGATGAATGCTATGCCATTCCTCTTCAATTTTTCAATCCTGGAAATTAGACCATATGATTGATTTAACATGGCCGATACCAGTCCATTTCAGCTCAATGCTGCCTAGGATATTGATCTTTATGTGTTCCATTTCATTTTTGACAACTTTTAATTTTCATAGATTCATACTTCATATATTCCATATTGTGCTTCTTAATGGATATTTGCAATTGTTCTCATTTTGAGTTGTGCCACATCAGTAAATGAAAGCACTGGAAACTTTACTCCATCCACGTCACTAAAGTTGACTCTACTTTGAGGAGGCAGCTCTTCCTCAGTCATATTTTGAGTTTTTTCCAACCAGAGGGGCTCATCTTCCAGAACTATAACAGACAACGTTTCACTGTTATTCATAAGATTTTCATTGGACAGTTTTTTCAGAATTAGATAGTCCCATCCTTCTTCATAATCTTGCTTAGTTTGGAAGCTCCATTGACAACTGTCCACCCTGGGTGACCCTTCTGGTATCTGAAATAGCTTCCAGTTCACATCAACACACAAGCCACCACAGCATGACAAACTGACAGATGAGTGGTTGGAGATATATTTTACTCATACCAAAATTATTGGCATCTTTGTTTCAATATCATGAAATCAGCATCTTTACCCTTAAGTAACTATTATGTTCTCCTTATTGAATATTATGTAAGTGAGTTGATAATAAGCACCATGTATACATTTATTAAAACACAGACAAGTAATGATTTGCCGATAGATGTCCTCTAAAGAAGTTAACATAAACCAAAAAAAATCATATCCTTACAAACAAAGAAATACTGAAGAAAATTTTTCATTATTCTGTCATGAATTTGGAAATAAACTGCACCATCTATATAAAAAAGGATAATTTGAAACATTTCATAAAATTGGCAAAATACAGTTATTAATATAATTTATTAAATATTTTCTTGTGACTAAGTTAACTACATGGTTTAAAATCAAGAAGGGAGTGCGTCAGGGTTGTATTCTTTCTCCACATTTATTCAATCTATATGCTGAGCAAATAATCCGAGAAGCTGGACTATATGAAGAAAAACGTGGTATCAGGATTGGAGG
>NW_006921936.1:3322886-3349008 GCF_000298275.1 Orycteropus afer afer
GGATCGGGCAGTGTTTCGTTCTGCTGTGCATGGGGTCGCTATGAGTCGGAAACGACTCGACGGCACTTAACAACAACAACAACAACAACAACAAGTTAACTAACTACATTTTTGCAAAGAAGCCAAGATGACAAAGATAATGAGGTTCTCATTTCCATGATTATTAGAAACAATTGGTTGGTAATTAATACTAGAAATAAGTAGTAGAAGCTTATGGATTTCTAAAAAAACATTTTCCAAATGATTTCTAATATCTATGAAAGGAGAGCTAGTACTGTGAAATGAAATGCACAAATGTGAAACAAGTTTAAATCACTGTTGAAATTGTCAGGGCCTAAGTAGTGGTTGGAATTAATTCCCTTTGAAGTGACTAAATGAATCACTTCTGCTTCAGTGAATCAAACTGAACCATATTTGTTCTAAATTAGACCTATGTCCTCTTTTTCTGTTCCAAGTAGAAATAGACATGTAGTCTACATTGATTACTTCAAAGAGAGCAATAAACTCCCCCTGCTTTCTCTCATCTCTGTTTTCATCTCTGACCTTACTCACTCTTCATTTTCTTGAAGAGATCATTAAAAACTTATCACAATACAATGAAATTTATAGATGTTTTTACAGGATAGAATGGGTTTGATAAAAATAGGGAGCTAGAGAAGAAATATCTTTGAAACGTATAGGCAGAATCAATAAAGAATACTGAATCTAAAACTTTTGAATCTCTTATGTGAAACCCATTATTTTGAATTCATATAAAGTCTACTAAAATTGACTGATTTTAAAAAATAAGGAACAGCAAAAGCTTTTTTTGTTTGTTTGTTTTGTTTTGTTTTGTTTTTTAACTTCTTTGTAGAGCTTTGATTTTTAAAGCACAGACAGTCCTCAGATTATCAGCAAATTCTGTCTCTAAGTCTCCCTTAAGTTCAATTTTTACGTATATTGGAATAGTTAGGTAAGGTTGTATCTAATGTCAGTTAGTCAGATGTTTGTCTTAGTATATAGTAAATAGTGTACTTTTCTATGCTTAGAAAAGATCAGGGAAACACTTCAGATACATAAAATATCTTTGACATAATAAAAGTGTAACAATTAAAATGTTTGGATGTGCATCAAGAGTAACATTCATTTGTTATAAAAATCTACTGTATTACCTTGAATTCCCCCCCCCCTTTGGAGTCCAGTTCTAGGCCTGAGGGGTAACCTGGGGTCATAGCCTTGGGACTTCCAGCAGACTCTATCCACACAGTAATTTTGGTCATTTTTGTGTTTTTGGATTTTGTTCCACATTTTTCCTCCCACTATAGCCAGGATCTCCAGTTTTGGTTCTTTTCGAGTAGTTGGCATTGGTAGCAAGGCACCATCTATTCTTCTGGTCTCAGTCTCATGAAGGCTGAGGTTCTCATGGTCCATCTTACCCTTGGACAAAGTGTTTCCAGATGCCTTTGCTTTTCTTCAATCTTCTTTGACTTATATAAGAGGATGCCAATAGTTGCATTTTAGATGACCATACAAAAGCTTTAAGACCCAAGTCACTACTCATCAAGTAGGTTGTGGGACAAGATTTTTATGTTCTATGTTGTGCCAATTGAGCATTATGTCCCCCAAGATAATGGTCCTGAGTTGGCAGGCCCAGTAATTCTCTCTCTCAAGGTGTTTGGTTGTTTCTGACAGGTTACTCCAACTCTGTCTTCTGTTACTTCTATAATGTTGTTGCTAATTTTTTAGCACAAGTGCATATGTAAGATTATCTTCAGCCAAATCTATCTTTGAATTTTTAATATAATTTGCTTTACAGGGTTTGGTCTGTAACTACGGGTTGTACCATAGGTCAGACATTAATAGTATGAGGACTGCCTGTATATTAATGAATCTCTTACCTAAAATTTTTCTCTCTTTACTTTCACTCCTCACACCAGCAACATTTACCATAAAAAGATCATATGACATACTTTGAAATTATAAAGTAATTATGAGTAGGATTTCCAGAGAAAAATAGTGAGACTTAATATTTTAGAAAACATTGGGAAAAATAAAACTTGTTCTATAGTCCATGATAGCCACAAAGAGATACTCTAAGTATCATTAGAATTCTATATCTAAGTACATCTTAGAAGGGAGCATTTAAGGGTTTTGTGGTAGTTCAGTTTGTGTGTCAACTTGGCTGGGCCTGGTTGAGTGGCTCGGCAGCTGGATATTATACTCCCCATGATGAGACTGGTAATTAGTTCCATGGTGTAATCTCCTGTGAGCAGTTGAGTAGCTGCCTTAGGGATGTGGTCTGTTTCCTATATATAAGGAGAAGCCTTGGGCAATGGTCTCTAACTTATGACATGTTTGAAACCTGCATGTAGCTGTGTCATTGTTCAGCAGCTTGTCAAGCTCTGCCAACCTTGGGACCTCTAATGGACTTGAATTAATGGCCTGCCCTGTGGTTTTGTAACATTGGGACTGTGCCTTATTACTTGTCAACCTTGGGGTTTTCAGCCTTAGCAGCCAACAGCTCAGTGAAGAAAAGCCTCCAGCTTCAATGGGCTGGGGGCAGAAGGCAGAGCTGAAGGCCAAGGTTGAGGGGCTTTCACCCAGCCCCTAGAGCCTGGCACTTTGAACTTGGACCTAAAGCCTCTAAACTGTAAGAGAATAAACTCCTGTTTCTTTAGGCCATCTCATTTGTGGTATATTCTTGTCAGAGGTTTCAACAAAACTATTAGAATTGTGATCATTTATTAACATTTTAAAATAAAAGATAAGTTAAGAGAACTGAAAACCTTAAGAAAAAAAAAGATCTGAATTGATTGGGATAAGAAAATTAAGTCCACATTCACCAGACTCCATTTTCAATGGCAACTTCAACAACAATAATAAGAAGAAAAGCTTCTACGGTACGCAGGGTTAAGTAACAAAATATATGCAATATTGTTCACAGTAAATTATAAAATGTTATTAAAATAAATTAAAGAAAACTGGAATCAAATTTTAAAAATATTATTTTCATATAATTATGAAACCACAGTACTAATAAAGATGTCTACCTTCCTGCAATCTGTCTATATATTTGCAATTCCAATAAAAACCCAAACGTAATTTTTCATGAAGCTTGAAAATTTGATTAAAAAGCTTATAAAATGTAAATTAAACTAAAGTGAGAAGCCATTATATACTTAATGTAACTGTTGTTATTAGGAGCTGTTTTCTCGGCTGTAATGTTTACAGAAGCAAATCATCAGCTCTTTCTCTTGGGAGCAGCTGAATGGGATCAAATAGCCAACTTCTTAGCAGCCAAGCATTTAAATATCAGGCCACCTTGGCTCCTCATATACCTGTTAGAATTTCTGAATAAAATGCAATCACTATACCAAGAGTTGGTGAGAATGTGGATAAATTGGACTACTCATATACTGTACAACCCTTTTCAAAGTTTCTTAAAAATGTATATGTATACTCCTGTCTTATAAATGGCCATTCTACTTCTAGGTATTTACTGAATATAAATGAAAGCATATGTTTGAACAAAAATTAATATATAAATGTTTACAACAGCTTTATTTGAAACAGCCAATAACTGGAAGCAACTTAATTGTCCATCAAGAAGTGAATGGATAAACAAACTACACATGTCTATACAGTAAAATACTATTTAGTAAGAAAAGGTATTGACTGTTGATATATACAACAATATATATGAATCTCAAAATAATTATTCAGAGAGAAAGAAGTTAGACCTAAAAAGAGTTCATACTGTATGATTTCATTTACATAAAATTACAGAATATGCAAGTTAATCTACAGCAAGAAAATGCAGATTAGTGATTGCTTTGTGACTGACAGGGTTGTGGGGATGGTCAAAAAGGAAGAAAGAGATTTCAAAGGAACATGGAGAAACTTTTTAGTTGATGGATCTATTCATTATCTTAATGATGAGGACAGTTCTACAGGTACATACATCTGTCAACCTTCCACTCATTTGTCAGTTTGTCATACTGTGTTCATTTGTAGGTTGTTGTAAAGCTGCAAGATATGGCACCAATATTTCAAATATCAGTTAGGTCAGCCTGGGTCAGCAGGGCTTCCAGACTATGATAGACTAGGAAGAAGGACCTGGTGATTTACCTCACAAAAAAATCGACCAGACAAAAGTTGTTGATATTAACTGAATGCTGTCTGATATAATGCTGGAAGATGAGAATGTCAGGTTGGTAGGCACTCAAAATACAATGGGAGAGGAGCTGCCTCTTCAAAGTAGAGTCAATTTTAATGATGTAGAGAGTGTGACTTTCAGGACATCATTTGCTTATATGATATGATTCGAAATGAGAAGAAATAGCTGTGAAAAAAAAAAATTAGTGCTCAGAATGTAGAATGTATGAGGTAGGAATAAGGAAAATCTGAAATTGTGAAAAAGGAAATGGAATGCTTGAAGATCAATATCCTAGGCATTAGGAGCTCTAGTGGTGTAGTACTAGGACATTTGACTGCTAACCAGAAGGCTGGCGATTCAAACCCACAAGCCACTCCTCAGAAGGTAGGTTGGGCAATCTACTTCCATAGTGATATTGCCTCAGAAAGCCAAGGAGGGATCACTATGAGTCAGCTCCAACTCCACAGCGGTGAGATTGGTTTTGGTTAGTGAGCTGAAATGGACTGATATTGATTGTTTTGAATCTGACATTCATATGGTTCACTACACTGGTAATCACAGCTTGAAGAGGAAAAACATATGACATTCATTATCAGAAAAAGAAAAAAGAAATTCAAGATTTATTTCTATTCATCACCCATGGAAGCAGCTGTCAAGATATCAGAAGACACGTTTCATTGGGCATATTGCGGCAAATGACCTCTTTAAAGTATTAGAAAGATGTCAGTTTGAAGACTAAGGTGGACCTGACTCAAGACATGGTATTTTCAGCTGCCTCATATGCATGTGAAAGCAAAACAATGATTAAGGAAGACTGAAGAAGAACTGATGTCTTTGAATTATGGTTTTGGCTAAGAATATTGAATATACCATGGACTGCAAATAGAACAAATAAATCTGCCTTGGATGAGTATAGCCAGGATGCTACATGTAAGCAAGGATGATGAGACTTTCCCTCTCGTACTTTGGTCATGTTGTCAAGGGTGACCAGTCCCTGGAGAAGGATAGCATGCTTGGTTGGTGAAAAGAGAAAGACCCTAAACATGATGGATAGACAATGGCTGCAACAATGGGCTCTTGCATAGCAATGATTATTGCACTGCATAGCAGAGAGGTTAGCACAGAACTGGGCAGTGTTCCTTTCTGTTGTACATAAGGCCACTGTGATTTGAAACACACTGGACAGCACCTAACAACAAACAACATCCTGAAGGACAGTGCTGTCAGGGATAGAATAATACTCTTACCCCTACAAGGAAGACCAGTTAATATGAATATTACTCAAAATTGTGTAAAATAATGCCAAAGAAGAAGAAATTGAAGACTTTTACAAACTTCTGCAGTCTGAAAGTGATCAAACAGTCAAGGTGAATTGATAATTATGGGTGATTGGAATGCAAAAGTTGGAAACAAAGAAGAATTCTTAATAGTTGGAAATCATGACCTTGGTGATAAAAATGATGCCTAAGATAGTATGATAGAATTTTATAAGACCAACAACTTATTCATTGGAAATATGTTTTTCAACAACATTAATGGCAACTACTCAATTAATGGACGTTACTTGATGGAGTACACAGGAATAAAATCAACTAAATCAACTATATCTGTGGAAAGAGACAAAGGAGAAGCAAATATCATCACTCAGGACAAAGCCAGGGGCTGACTGTGGAACAGAACATCAACTGCTTATATAGAAGTGAAAGTTGAAGCTGAAAAAAAAAAAAATTAACAAGGTCAAGTGAGACATATTATGAGCCTGAGTATTCCCAATGAATTTAGAGACCATAAAAAGTAGAGATTTGACACATTAAACACTCATGACAGAAGAATAGACAAATTGTGGGATGACATCGAAGAAATCATGCATGATGAAAGGAAAAGGTGGTTACAAAGACAGAAAAGAAAGGAAAGACCAAAACAGATGTTAGAAGAAACCGAAATTTAATCTTGAAAGTAGAGTAGTTAAAGCAAAAGGAAGAAATGATGGCATAACAGAGTTGAAAAGAATATTTCAAAGGATAGCTCAAGAAGTCAAAGTAAAATAGTGTAATGAAATGTGTAAAGATTGGAGTTAGAAAACCACACTTGACATTTCTCAAGGTGAAAGAAATGAAGAAAAACACCCAAGCCTTGAGTTTCAGTATTGAAGGATTCTAAGGTCAAAATGAACAATTTTGGATGGAATGCACAGAGTCACTGTACCAAAAAAATTGGTTGATGTTTAACCATTTGAGGAGGTAATGTGTAATCAAGAATTGATGGGACTGAAGGAAGAAGTCTAAAGTTCTCTGAAGGCATTGGTGAAAAATAAGACTCCAGAAACTGACAGAATACCAATTTTTCAACAAACAGATGCAGTGTTGAAACCACTCACTCATCTATGCCAAGAAATTTAGAAGAGAGCTATCTGGCAAACTGATTGGAAAAGAGCCACACATTTGTGTGTTCAAAAAAGGTGATCCAAAGGAAAATGGATTTTTTTTTTAATATCATTAATTATACACTCAAGTACAATTTTGCTGAAGATAATAGGAAAATGGTTTCAGCAGTGCATTGAGAGAGAACTACCAGTCACCTCATATGAGTGTGAAAACTAGACAATGAATAAGGAAGACAGAAGAAGAATTGATTCATTTGAATTATGGAGTTTTAAAGAAGATTATATATATTAAGGACTGCCAGAAGAACAACCTAATCTGTCTTGCCAGAAGTAAAATCAGAATGATCCTTAGAAGTGAAGATGGCAAGAATTCATATCACATACTTTGGACATGTTATGACTGCAACCATGCCTGGAGAAGGACATCATGCTTGGTAAAAGAGAGGGTCAGAAAAAATGAGGCAGACCCCCAACTAGATGAATTGATATATTAGCTGCAACAATGGGCTCAACCATAGCAATTATTGTGAGGACAATAGAGGACCAGGCAATGTTTTATTCTACTATACATAAGATCATATGAATCAAACCTGACTCAGTGTCAGCTAGAAACAACAATACATATATCAGCAATATGGAATTGCTCAATTAAAAAAAAAAATGCATCTTATCTCAAGTCAAGCTCACTCCAATAAAACTGTTTTAAAAAATATGTAAATATTTCCATTTCAGCCATGATGAAATAACTTCTATTGATCTAGCCTTTATCTGTAAATAGCTCTAAAACACTATGAAATGTTAAAACAATTCAGACATTGGACAGAAGAAGTTCAGGATTGTGATATCTCAGTAAACCAAACCAAACCAAACCCACTGCCATCAAGTCGATTGTGACACATAGCGACCCACTTTGGATTTCCAAGGAAGTAGAGTTCCCAGTCTTCCTTCTATAGAGTGGCTAGTGGGTTTGAACCACCACCCCTCTGGTTAGCAGTCAGGTGCCTTTGGCACTATACCACCAGAGCTCCTTTGATATATGAGCAATGGAAAACAAATGAACTGAAGTCTATGAATGTTGGGGATTTCTGTCTGGATGGCCTACTAAGCCTATAACAAAAGGAGAGGGTATATAAAGAAGAGCATGATGGCCTTGCTAATCTGAATATAAAAAACAAAACAAACAAACAAACAAAAAACACTGCCATTGAGTTGAATCCAACTCATAGTGGCCCCTCTCCTTGGGTTTCCAAGGCACTACTACAGAAGTAAATTGCCCAACCTTCCTTCCGAGGAGTGGCTGGTGGATTTGAACCACTAGCCTTCTGGTTAGCAGTCAAATGCCTTAGGCACAATGCCACCAGAGCTCCCAAATCTGACTATGTTGTTGTTGTTGTGTGCCATGGAGTCAGACCTGACTCATAGCCTGAACCCAACCACTTCTCGGGTTTTTGAGGATCAAATTTCAGGGAAGCAAAAATGGCTGACATTTGCAAGATAAATAATCAGAGAAGATTTACTCAGAAAAAGAACTCTGAAAATCTGCATTTCAATATTTAGCTAAATACTGAGTTGCAAATGTACAGAGTAGAACTCCATAAGGGCAGAAAAAGAACTACTAATATGGAAGGAATAACAACCGGATCAATAAACTAATGGACTATTAGAAATGAAACAAGACTGGGAGATACTTGGGTTCCCACTATTATACTTAAAAGAACTCACTGAATTAGGTAAAGACCTCAGAAAGACTAAACCCTAAGGAAGGAATTACATTAGCCATGGAGTAAAACCTACTATAAAATTTCACTGACAATATTAAAATCAAGTCTGGAAAAAATCAATCTTATTTGAAAATAAATGAACTGCCTGCCAGAACAGCACTCAATATCCTTTAAAAGGAAGACAACAAAATGCACACAATTACAATATGCATCATCCAAGCATGAAATTACTAGAAAGAGGAAAATGTGACTCATAACAGGAGAAAAATCAGTTATCAGAAATAGACACAAAAATGACAGTAATGGTAAATTTAACAGACAAAATTTTAAAATGGATTCAAAGATCTAATGGGAAATATAAACATAATTATTACAGAAATGGAAACTATAAAAAAACAAAATAGAATTTTAGAGATGAAATGTACACTATATATGATAATAACTGCACTGGATGGATTTAACATCACATTTGACACTGCACAGAAGAAATTCAATGCACTTAAGGACGTAGGAATGGAAAGTACCCCATCTGAAAAACAGAAAGTCAAAATAAGCCAAGCTGCAGTGACCTATGGAACAATATCTAGCAAACTAATATAAAAATTATTAGAGTCCCTGAGAAAAGCAAAGGGGTGAGAAATAATGGTTTTCCAGACTTGAAAAAGAAAATTATTATTTCATGGATTTCAAGGCTTAGAAACCAAAAAAAGTATAAACAGATGAAAAGAACATTTAGGCAAATAATATTCAAATTGTAAAAATCAATAATAACAGGAATAAAAACAAATAAATAAAACATCTGGAGGAAAATAGATACATTGCTTACTGTGTTGTGTTATGCTGTTAGGTGCTGTAGAGTCGTCTCTGACTCATAGCGACTCTATGCACAGCAGAACTAAACGCTGTCTGCTCCCACACCAGCTCCTCTTACAGAATTATACAGGTTAAAAAATGGCTGCTGACTTCTCTTCAGTAAGTTAGTAAGCCAGACAAAAATGAAACTCTAAAGGATGGAGTCTTCTTCCCCTGCATCATCTAAACCACATCTGAAGCACAAGCTAAAGCTAAAGGAATTTGAAGTGGTGTTCTAGTGGTGCAGTGAGTAAGGCATTTGGCTGTTAACTAGAAGATTGGTAGTTCAAACCCACCAGCTGCTCTGTGGGAAGAAGATTAGGCAATCTACATCCATAAAGATTTACAGCCTTGGATACCCTCTGGAGATTGTTATGAGTCAGAATTGACTCAATGGCAGTAGGTTTTTTTTTTTGGAGGGATTTGGAGTTTATTGATGGTAACAATAATAACAACAAAATCTGTACCCTGATCAACTCATCATTTTAAATGACTAGCCCACCTGTCAGCAAACTCTAGCCTTAAATCAAATGCTGCCTAGCCTGTTTTTTTTAAATAAAGATTTATTGGAATTCATTCATGCCCATTTTTTACATAATTTCTAAGACTTCTTTTACACTCTAACAGCAGAGCTAAACAGTTTCAACAGATGCTATTACTAGCAAAACCAAAAATATTTACTATCTTAGCTGGAATGAGGGATATCATTATTGATGATAGATGGATCTTGGCCCAAAGGAAAAATACCAGAAAGATGTTTACTTACATTTTATTGACTATGCAAAGGCATTTGATTGTGTGGATCATAACAAAGTATGGGTAACATTAAAAAGAATAGAAATTCCAGAACACTTAATTGTACTCATGAACAACCTGTACATAGACTGAGAGGCTGCCGTTGAAGTGGAACAAGGAGACATTTCATGGTTTAAAATCAAGAAGGGAGTATGTCAGGGTTGTATCCTTTCATGCTACTTATTCAATCCAAATGCTGAGCAAATAATCTGAGAAGCTGTACTATGTGAAGAAGAATGTGGCATCAGGATTGGAGGAAGAATCATTAGCAACCTGCAATACACTGATGACATAACTATGTTTGCTGAAAATGAGGATGACTTAAAACACTTACTGATGAAAATTAAAGAATGCCATCTGCAGTATGGATTACATTTCAAAGAAAGACAACAAAAATCCTCACAACTGGATTTATAAGCTGCATGATGATAAATGGAGAAAAGATTGAAGTTGTCAAAGACTTCACATTGCTTGGTTCTACAATCAATGCCAATGGAAGCAGCAGTCAGGACATCAGATGATGTACAGCACTGAGCAAAGTGGCTACAAAGGACCTCTTTCAAGTGCTGAAGAGCAAAGATATCTCCTTGAGGACTAAGGTAAGCCTGACACAAGCCATGGTATTTTCAGTCACCTCATGTGCATGTGAGAACTGGACAATGAATAAGGAAAACCAAAGAAGAATTGATGCTTTTGAGATGTGGTTCTGGCGAAGAGTGCTGAAAATACCATGGACTCCTAAAAAAACTAACAAATCTGTCTTGGAGGAAGTGCAGCCAGAATGCTCCTTGGAGGTGAGAATGGCCAGACTTCGTCTCATCTTCTTTGGTCATGTTGTCAGAAGGGACCATTCCCTGGAGAAGCATGTCATGCTTGGTAAGGTGGATGGTCACCGAAGGAGGGGAAAGCCCTCAAAGAGATGGATTGACACAGTGGCTACAGTGATGGGCTCAAGTATAGCAAGGATCGTGGAGCTAGCATGGGACTGGGCAGTGTTTCATTCTGCTGTGCATAGGGTCCCTTTGAGTCACAAGCAACTCAAAGACACTTGAAAACACCAACAACGATCTTAGCCTTTACAGAAGGAGTCAGACTGGTGGCATAGTGCCTAAGGCATTTGACTGTGAACCAGAAGCTTTGTGGTTCAAACCCACTAGCCACTCCTCAGAAGGAAGACTGGGCAATCTACTTTCGTACAGATAGCCTTTACAGAAAAACTTTACTGACCCCTAGCCTCACAGAAGAATCATCACATTTCCAAGCATAAATACTATTTATCTCAGTATCTTCTGTTCTACACATGATGTCTGTCTCTCAGTAATAAATTGTGAAACAAAAGGAAACAAGGAACCTAACACCCATTATCAAGTGACCAAAATGTTAACAGAATTAGATTCAGCATTGATCTATATGTTAGAACTATCAGACATAGAAGTTTAAATAACTATGATTAAAATGTTAAACGATATGGAATAAAGAATGTAATTTTACTCCAAAATTTAGTCTTTGCCCTCGGTTTCTGAGAGATAACTTCTACAACTTTGGCATTTTTCTAGTGAGTGAAGTATCTTTACAAGGCCTTCAAATCACTTCCACCTAACAGGTTATGCTATTGAGACAACTCTCGGATAGGGGCGGCCAGGCCAGAAATATCTAACTGGTGCTATTAGTGGACCTCAGGAAGAGGAATGTGAATTATGTGAGGTACAGCCATGGCTAGGTGAAGAGGCTCTAATAAAATCTTTGAACATTGAAGCTCCAGGGACTTCCTGTTTGGTGAAAGACATCTAGGAACAGGGCAGGGTAGAACCTCCCTTTTTGGAACATGGAAACTTCACATTGGGAACCTTCTGAGATCACATCTTATGTATCTCTTCCTTTGTATCCTTTTTGCTATATAAATCTATAATTACAAGTACAGCTCTTTCTGAGTTCTGTGAGTCATTCTAGTGAGTTAGCAAACCTAGTGAAGTAGTGGGAGCCAGCAAGTCAGAAATAAGGGGAACTCTGGTATAAGTAGCATCCTAAAAGGTTAGTGGGAAAACTCCAATTTGTAGCCAACAGGTCAGAAGTGAGGTGCTGTGTAGACTCCCAAGCTTGCGGCTGAGTTCAGAATTCTTGCACAGATTTGGCAGTCTGGAGAACTATGCCCTTTGATTTGTGAAATCTGACCTAGCTCAGGGTGGTTCGGGGCAGAGAAAGAAGTACTGGTATCAGAATAGAACAGAGGGGAACAGAAGTGGAATGAAATGATTTGATTGGTGTTTACAGTTTTGTGTCACAGAAGTGGAAATGATTTTTTTCCTGGTAAAAAAAGTGAATAATATGCATGAATACCTAAATAAATTCATCATAGTGATGAAAACTATAGAAAAGTGTCAAATAGAAATGGGGTTGAGAGGTGCTAACTCCTGAAGTGGAAATGCTTCTGTCACAGAACTCAATCAGAGTCTCATTAAAATGTAAGCTACAACTGCCATGTAGCCACATTTTGGTAGTGGTAATTCACTCTGCTCTTCAAGGAGAGGCAGAACTACTCTTATACACTGCAAGCTGGGAGGTATATGTTTGGTATATGGGCACTTTTTGGTATCCCCTTGCTCCACAATGAAAATGAACAGCGAAGTGCATTAGCCCTGATTGAGGAAAATATTTGAGGATGATTGTCTGAGATAATTACCCAGTAATCACCAAGACTGAAAGATTCTAGCTAAAGGTGAGGAAATTAAAATGGATATAGAGGAAGGTTATAAGGAGTAGCACTTGCAACCAGTTAGACATACTGCAGAAATGGTGGCTTCTCCTTAAAACTTCCTCTCAGAAAAAGTGATCCTCCAGGACCTTAGAGGATCCCAGTGGGCAAAATATGAATTGTGGTAAATGCTGTGATGTGTTGCATAAACTCTTCTGTAGGAATGAAGGACTTAATTCCCTGTTTGCTCAGAGTGCTGCTGTTGGAAAGCTGCTATCTATAATCCCCTTACTATGACTGCTGCAAACTGAAGAAAGAGGCCTCGCTCGAGGCTGTTACCTTTCCAGTGTGGTACACATCCAATGAATAATCAGTGTTAGGCTGCAAGACTGAGTGCCCTCTCCAACATTCAGACATTCTAAGGGATCAGCCCAGATGAAGCCATCCTTAAGACTGCATCTTCATCCAACTTTTCCCTCCATGTAACCCTGCTTTATTCTCTTCCATAGGTGTTTTCCAAAAAAGCATACTTTAATAAATCCCCTAAATTCTAATCTATGCCCTCAAGTCTTCTCTCCAGGAAATTAACATGTGCAGAAAAAGAGAATGACAAGTAATCTGAGAAAGAGTGGCTTCAACCATAGAAAGCAGAAAAAGGAGTTTATAGCTTGTTTCAGGCTTAGAAACAATCCATTCTGGAATGGAACAAGAAGATAAGAAGGCCTAAATCAAGAAGACATACAATTAGAGGGAAAGCCGATAGTCTGAGTTGAGAGATTAAAGAAATTAAAGTTATGTGAGGCAAAAAACAAACTATAACTAAACAAAGAAAGAAAAAGTCAAGGAACTACAAGAAAAAGAAAATTGTACAGGAAGAAAATTAAAAAGGTCACCAACTCTACATTGAACCAAATACAACGCAAATATTGTGCACTAATTCTAGACTGGTATAATAAATCTATATACAAAGAAATGAAAGACAAATATGGCTTTAGAAAATAATTGAATATTATTAATCTTACCACAGCACAAATATAACTAAGATGGCAGAAGTTTGGGTTAGAAGAAAAAGAGGATTGTTCGAAGCGGTGAAATTTAAATATGAAGAGGATTGCCAAAAGATACTGCCACTAGATGAAGAAATAAAAAATAAAAGTTTGGAATTAAAAAAAAAAAAATTATGAATATCTGAGGAGGTAGAAGAAAGGCAGATGGTATTTATAAAATCACAAATAAAAACATGACCATAGTATTTGATTGAGGGATTTGACTGTGCCAGAGAAAAACACAAAGTTAATGCAGAACTGACTTCTTCTGGGGGATGAGATTGAGACTTGGAGGGCAATTCCTGGGGGTTGGTGTTGTACATGTGTTATGTAGAAAATGATACAAACTCTTTTTTTCTCTTTTTTGAAGATTAGACTATTTAGCCAGAGATGTTGCAGGGGGTATCTGTGAGGCAAATTTTGGCTGAAAACAGAGATAAAATAGCATTGGAATAGAGCATCTTGTAAAGGAGTGTCCTCAAAAAGATAATTTAGAGATGTTGGCATAGTGCCTAAGGCATTTGACTGCTAACCAGAAGTCTGGTGGTTCAAACTCACTAGCCACTCCTCGGAAGGAAGATTGGGCAATCTACTTCTGTAGTGATACTGCCTCAGAAACCCAGGGAGAGGTCGCTGTGAGTCAGATCCAACTCGATGGCAGTGAGTTTAGTTTCTTGGTTTTTATACAACTTTTAATGCATGTATTGTCCTACATGTAAGACATATTCCAATCAGAGATTCTAAAATTTAAAGGAGAAAGATTTTTAGCAGAAAAGTTTTCAAAAAAGTTACACAGATGCCAAAACAAATTTTATCTCAAAATAAAACATTTGGATTTTATTTGTACAATAAAAATTCTTACAGTTTTTCTTTTTCTTCTTCATGTACATCTTCTGCTAAAATAGATTTAGCTTTTAGCAATAAAGAAACAAAATTTAACTCAAGTCAAAATAAAACCTTATATTACATTTCCACTGAAATTACTTTTTCTGAAAACCTCTTAGAGAAATCAACAGAAAAAGAATTATATAAACAAGTTATGAAGGAGAAATTAGTTCAGTGAAGACAGATTCATTTGGTTTAGTCTTTTTTAGGTAATATAGCATATATAGTTAATGTTTTGTTTTGTTTTTTTGTCCATATTCAGTTCTGGTAGCATAATGCCTAAGGTACTTGACTGCTAACCAGAAGGCTGGCGGTTCAAACCCACCAGCCACTCCTTGAAAGGAAGGTTGGGCAATCTACTTCCATATGATACTACCTCAGAAACCCAAGGAGGAGTAGCTATGAGTTGGCTCCGACTTGATGGCACATAACAATAACAACAATAGCATATATATATATTCAGTTGTAATCCATACCTCAGAGAAAAAGATATTGTTAACTTTTCCTGTTTAGACTGCACTTTGCTTCCCAAAACTTCTCACAGAACTGGAACATTGGTACAAATCAGCACTGCCTATGTGTAAGGGATTAACCATAACATAGCTGAGTGCCACATCACTGTTCCGTGATTTCTGACAACCTCTAAAAAGAAAGCTAACCCCCTGGAAAGTCTGGTTCTTGCACCAGCCAGGCCACTTCATTATTGGACAACTTGAATTGTTAGAACATGTTTTTTTTTTTTTTTTCTTTTCTATTGGGTTTCTTTTCTCAAACACTATGGTATTTATTATGCTATTAACTTACTACAAAATTGGGTTGAGTGAGGTCTTCCAGTCTAAGTCACCATAAACAAAATCCTTGATTATATTAATTATGAGTTAGAAGGGACTTCACGGCAACTAACAGCAAGTTATATTACATTATATTACAGTATCACCTATTATATTATATTATTATCTTATATTATCCCATACCCATCAGTTCCAACAGAACAGAATCCAACTATCAATTCCAACAGACCCTCATAGCTATCAGACTAGAATGGTGTTCCATATGACTTTCAATGGCTGATTTTTTGGAAGTAGAGCACTAGGACTTTCCTGTGAGGTGCCTCTGAGTGAACTGGAACCTCCAATCTTACAGTTAGTGCCCAAGCTTGTTGAATGTTTGCACCACCCAGAGACTCAATCTTATGCATGTTATTATTGTGGTATGGAGTTGGCCCAAACTCATAGGGACCCCTCCTTGGATTTCTGAGGTGGTATCTCTACAGAAGTAGATTGCCCAACCTTCCTTCCAAGGAGTGGCTGGTGAGTTTGAACCCTCAGCCTTCTGGTTAGCAGTCAAGTGCCTTAGATACTATGCTACCAGAGCTCCTAGGTACAATATTTTCCCTCATAGTACCCAAACTATCCTAATGGTAAATCTTAATATGTGCAAAATCTTCCAGTTAAATTGGTAAGAATCAACCCCAGTTCCTGTTCCTAATTGCTTTTTTTGAATATTCCCAGGAAATGGGACTGCCAGGTATATATTTTTTAATTGTTATTGTTGTTTTGTGGTCTTTACCTCAATTACCTCACATATTAGACATACAGTGTTAGTTTAGTTTAGTGACTAAAGCACATTTTCCACGTCTGTTTTTCCTCACTTCCCATTTTGACAAAGGAGCTCTGGTGGTGCAATGCCTAAGGCATTTGAGTAGTAACCAGAAGGTTGATGGTTCAAACCCACCAGCCACTCTATGGTAGAAGATGGAAATCCAATGGAGGTTGCTGTGAGTCATAATCAACTCGATAACAGTGGGTTTGGTTTTGGTTTTCTGTCCCATTTTGACTAGGATTTCAACTTTTATTCCTTAATCCCTATTTCTCATGGTGCAAAAAACACCTACTCTTTTAAATGATTAATACTAAATGCTATCTGCTATGAAGCACTTTCTGACCCACCTCATATACTATTCTCTATCCCTTTGTGCTTCCACTGGATCCTATCCAGCTATTTACCAAGGAAGAACTTAATATAGCAGATTCCTGTATGATCATCCTACCATTTCCATACCCAAGATCATTCACTCTCCATAATGATGTGGCTATTATTGTGCAATGCTAATTGTATAATTTACCTTCATAACCTCTTCTCATTCTTTGTAGGATAAGATTCAAAGTATTTAGTATACTTAGTTGGCGAAGAATGCTGAAAATCCTATGAACTGCCAGAAGAACAAACAAATCTGTCTGGAAGAAGTGCAGTCAGAGTGCTTCTTAGAAGCTAGAGTAGCCAGACTTCATCTCACCTATTTCATTCATGTTGTCAGAAGGGACCAATCCCTGGAGAAAAATGTGCTTGGTAAAGAAAAGGGTCAGCAAAGAAGGAGAAGATCTTCAATTAGATGGAATGACACAATGGCTGCAATGATGGGATCAAGCATAGCAGGGACTGTGAGGATAGCACGGGACTGGGCAGTGTTTTGTTCTGCTGTACTGAGGGTCGCTATGAGTCAGAGCTTATTGGATGGCAACTAACAACAACAATCTCAAATATCATTTCATCAGAGAAGTATTTTGAGACATCCTAAAAAAGTCTTCCCATTATTCATTTCCCTACCTTATAGTCACTTAGTACGCATCATTGTCAAGAACAATGTTCGTTTGTTGTTGTTATTGTTGTTGCATATTTGTTTTTTCTGGTTCATTCTGTTATAATATATGTTTAATGAAAGTAAAGACAGTATCTTGCTGTTTCCTCTATTCCTAACATCTAAACAGTGTCTGCTTTTAAAGTGAATAATTGAATGAATGTTTCTTGAGCAAGTGAAAGATTATTTCTAACAGTTACCAGAAACTTACCAGTGTCTTAGACTTCCCTTCCTTAGAATTAAGTATTTGAAAGTCAGAAGAGAATAAGTGGTCATCTTTCCTAATGTGTCCTATCCCATAACTTCAAGGATTTATAAATTTCCCAACTCCTTTATAACCAAAGCAAGCAAGCAAACAAAAATACAGTATAATTTCTAAAAAATAAATTTCAATTTCCATAAAGTAGTAAGGACATAAATTTGCATACACCCAGTGAATTTGGTTTTATGGAAAACCTGCTGCATAGCCCTTATTTTTCTCTTTTTGTCATGGAGTACTGTGAATCTCAGAAGTCAGGGCAACATCAGCAGTTCTACACTGGGATGTTGTGATCCAATCCTATCCTCTAATCACTGCAGGATCAAGCTCATGACACCATCTTCTAATTCCACTTACTCTTGTGTTTTATTTGTTGCTTTTGTTTTGTTCTGTTTTCCTCTCACAGATTGTTGAAGGAAACTAATCTGATAAAATTGTTTGAGTAAATATATCCATATCTGATAATGAGTTAATTCATCTTTTTTCAAATGTTTGTATTTGTGTTTGAACAACAATGATTAACCCAAATGAATGAATAAATGATTTAAGATTTTGCTTGTAATTGCCAGTGAAGGGAGAGGTTGTATTTCTCTCAAGCTTTCCAATTATATCATCTAGGAAGATGCTTAGGAACTCTGATTGCATAGTGGATAGAACATTTGGCTTTTAACTAAAAGGTTGATTGTACAAACCAAGCAGATGCTTGGTGGGAGAAAGATGACACAGTCTGCTTCTGTAAAGATTTACAGCCTTGGAAACCTTATGAGGTATTTCTGCCTTGTCCTCTGGGGTCACTATGACTTGGAATCCTCTTGATGGTAGTGGAGGAAAGAGATTTGCATAAAAATAATCTGGATTACCAAACTGAAGGAAAACAAAAATCACTAAGGCATATTTCCTTTTAACACTAGTTCATTAATATTCCATTTTTTTTTCACAGAAACAATAATAATAATGATAACTAAAATTTATTAAGAACTTATCAGGTACCAAACACTGTCAAGTGATTTTCAAATATATCATTTAGTCAGCAAGCAGCTCTAAAAGAAAATCCTTTTTAACCCAATTTTAACTAGAAAAATGGGCTTAAAGAGGTTAAGTAGCCTGCTGAAGTTCACATGGCTAATGACTAGCAAAGCTGGGATTCACATTTAGATCTGGTATTATTCCAAATTCACACTTGGTATGATTTTAAACCCATAGTATCCTGCCACTACTCACAAAATGTAAAAAACTATTAGTGTTATATCATATCTTTCGTTAAAGCCTCTACGCATGCATGAATTCCCTTACCAACAGTCCTGAAATGTGTCAAAGTCCCTCCTGTTGGAGCAATGAAATTTTCATGCCATCCTGAAGTAGTAATTTTTTATTTTTATCAAATTCTAAGTTATATCTTAAAAAAAAAGACTGAAAATTTACCATCTATGCAATAAGCAATACTTAATCCTATTCTTGTTCTTCAATAAATAAATTATATAAAATAAAGAAGAGGAAACACAAAAAAATGTTTAAGTGAAATCTTATTTGGTTTCCTAGTATGGGTAGTTATTTTTATAAATATAAAAATATTTACATAAATCTAAAAATCAACTCCATGTGTTCTTTTTTAAATAGGTTTTATTTCTAAGAGCAGTTTGGGGTTTACAGAAAAATTGGGCAGAAAACATAGAGAATATCTATATTTGCCTCTCCTCCCTGCATAGTTTCTCCTATTATTAATAACTTGCATATGTGTGATACATTTGTTACAACTGATGAAGTAGTATGGATTATTTTTTATGAATTAAACTCCATAGTTTTCATTGGGATTCATTTATTGTGTTGTAATGTTCTGTTGGTTTTAACAAATGAGTAATATATATCCACCATTGCAGTATCATACAGACCAGCTTCACTGTCCTAAGTATCCTCTGTGTTCCACGTTTATACTTCTCACAATCCCTCACTGAACCCTTGGCAATCACTGATCTTTTTACTGTCTCTTCAGTTTTACCTTTTCAAGGATGTCATGTAGGTGGAATCATATAGCATGTAGCTTTTTCAGACTGACTTCCTTCAGTTAGCAATATGTATTGAAGGTTCTTATTTTTATAACTTGATAGCTCGTATCCTTCAACTGCTAAATAATATGTAACTGCATCGATGTACCGCAGCTTGTTTATCCATTCATCCATTCATTTTCAAATCAACTGAAAAGTGTTATAACTTTTATTTTAAAATTTTAAAAAGTCCTAAGGCAACAATCTCTTTTTAATGTGAAAGATTGTTTTAAAAAACTTGACAAGATGAAAATTGTGATAATCATTTTTTATTTAAAAATAAAAACAGATACACATTAGTGTTATTAGTTTGATCGGCAAACATATTAATCTTTTCTATATTCTACTTAGATAGATTATTTCAATTTCTCAAAAGTGAGAATGGTCTGGTCATGTTGTCAGAAGGGACCAGTCCCTGGAGAAGGATATCATGCTTGGTAAAGTGGAGGGTCAGTGAAAAAGGGGAAGACACTCAACAAGATTGACTGACAGAGTGGCTGCAATGATGGGCTCAGGTATAGCAAGGATTGGGAGGCTGGCACAGGACCAGGAAGTGTTTCATTCTGTTGTATATAGGGTCACTATGAGTAGAGCTTACTCATTGGCACCTAACAACACAACATGTTAATATTAAGATTCCAAAGAGCTTTATTTGCTATAGAATACAGCATCCAACATTTTTCAATCAACTGAGTAAGAAGTAGCTAATAGAAGATTAAATAATTTGTATAAATTTGTTATCTAAAATAAAAGATATGCTTTCTAAAGTCCACAAAATTGTGTCTAAAATATAGCATTCCTATGCTCAATTTTCCATCTCCTTATAATTTTGTTTTTATTTGAGTATTCTACAACAAGAAATAAGTTGTTCACTCTTGACTGCAGATATAAAAAAACAAAATCTTTTATTTTGTTAGGTATCAAACTTTTGATTTGACTTCTAATGAGTTTTAGGAAGTATCTTTATAATTTGGGATTTATTTATTTATTTTAAATATAACTGGGAGATATCATCAAAATAGTACTACATGAATGTTTTAATGAAATGCTGGAAATGGCTGTTATGAAGTATCTTTATTCACATATCACTATTAAAAAAAATTCTTCAATTTTATTTTGCCACTGTTTACATGTTTCTATACTTTACACCACTGGGTTATACAGGGAATTAAACACATTACTATTCCATTTTCAGACTCAAAATATTATTTACAACTCTATTCTTTTCCTTACCTTTCTAAGAGATGAAAACAAGGTCAGCATTATATGGTACTTATTATTTAAAAAAGGAATTTAGAAGATCCTTTTCCATTAAATTATTTATTTTTTAATTGGAATTCCTGCTCTAAGAGCTGTCACTATCACTACTTTTTTTGAAATTCAATAGTGATGACAACAAAAAGACAAATTCAGTGGCTATGATTTGGGAACACAAACCATTTTCCCCAGACATTACTTCCTGCAAGTTCTGGAAGGTCAGGAATGTGTTTATATATGGGTCACAGAGCATATTTTTTTTAAGATTGCAAACTTGTAATAGCATGAGATAAGTCATTTTAGATTTAGATTGTGACTATATAAATTTCAAACTGATTTAATGTCCATTTCAGTTTCTATGTATACTGTCAAATTTATTTCTACAAGTTACTAAAAAGTGAATTCCCAATTTTTAGTAATTCTAGTAATTATAATAAACCATAGCAAAACTAAACCCACTGCTATCAAGTTGATTCTGACTTATAGAGACCCCTGCTGGATTTCCAAGACTAAATCTTTGTGGAAGTAGATTGCCTCATCTTCCTTCCATGAAGCAGCTGGTGGGTTTGAACCACTAACTATTTGGTTAGCAGCCAAATGCCTAACCCACTACTCTACCAGAGCTCTTTAGTGTTTATAATAAGATTATAAATTCCTCACAAATATTGCTCATTTTTTTGAGAATTTACATCCACACTTAAGATATTGTAAAACTCAGCAACACTTGAGTGTGGATGGGTAGCATAATTTGAGATGGATTTGAAGGAATTAATGAAGTGTATAGAAGTATTCTTATGGAAATTGTTTGTTTTTAATATTAACTATCTGGACCATAACACTTAATCATACATTATTCATTCAAATTGAAAAATAATTTGGCTTAAATATAACAATGCAATCTTAAATAAAAGAAGAGGTTAGTTTTATAATATTGAAGTTTTCTAAAAAAAAAAAAAAAATCGGGAAGAAAATAATGAAATTAATGGGAACAAAGCAACTCTTCCCTAGTTATTACCTACATAAACTTCAAAATTTGAGAGTTTCTAGCTAGATTTTCATATTAGTTTTCTTTTTCTAAAAACTTAAATTTTAGATTACAAATAGTGATAGTAAGAAAGTAAGATAGCTGATTAAAGTATGCTTTCATTACATAAAATTAAGGAAAAAATGGCTAACATGGAGTAAGTTCTTCAGAACTATTGCCTCAATAATAGCTTTTTTTTTTTTTTCCTTCCCTGGTATCTTCAGGGTCTCCCACTCCTTTTTTTTTTTGGTGAATTGGGTCAAAAGGAAAATAGGAAAGAAAAATTTAAAAAAAATATTAAATAGTACTCAGTCATTTTCTTATTCAGATTCATCCATCATTTATTTTTCTAGTACAATTAAAGCTACCATTCTGTGATGCACTGAATTACTTAATAGGGCCTTTCTAACCACAGCCCACTATTTTGTGATATATTGTAAATCCTAGCCTCTATGCCTATGGTTATGGTCTATTTTGGAATGAGTTGTCCATTATGTTAATGAGGCAGGATCATAGTAGGATGTATCTTGGGTCACTGCCTTACTTGGGAGTAGACTTCAGTCACCATCCTTAGTTTCCTTGGTGGTGTGGTTTGTATCCAATATATATTAATGGTCTGGCAAAATTCTCTCACTTGCTCTGGATTTTGCATCTGGCTCATTATACTCTGATATCTGGTTCTTGGACTTTGAACCAGAAACCTATCACCTGACCTGATTTGCTGATGTGTTTAGTTTTGAATGCTGCAGAATGGAAGAGTGAGTTTGGGTTGATTCAAGACCCACAATGTGCTATGAAACAGTCACAAATAATGATCCAAGATGCAGTTGCACAGCAGGTTAAGCCAGAAGGACAGCCATCCTGGTGGACTGGATAAAATTTGAAGTGATGTTTGTTTACTCTGAGAAGGAAAACTGTTACTCACCCTCATAATTACTCAATGAAACATCCAGAAAAAGCTTCTAATCTGTTGCTTAAGCAAGCCATGCTGGAATGGCTTTTTGATTATCAGTATACTCATCCAATGAGTATGCCCCTTACATGGGTCATGGCAGATATGGTGATCAAGTGAGTCCCTTCTACATGGGCACCTCATGTAATCTTGCTTCTGCAAAGCAAAGCAATAATCTGAGAAGCTGTATCAGATCCATTGGCACAGTTTCCCTGCATAGGTCTTACAGGTATAAGAAACATAAGGGTAATGCATAGGAAAATGGGAAGAGGCAATGGGGAAAGAATTAACTCAGCCATACAGAGAATTTTAGATGGTCATTAAGAAGTGGGATGAATATAGCATACATTGATTATATTAAGACAAAAGTTCTAATGCAGCACTACAGAAGGCTAGGTAGACCAACAGAAACTCCTGCTTGTCCCATAATGTTAAAGATTCTAAGTAAGTCCTTTCTATTCACCCCAGTAGGGATAATTTAATGACTAGAGATGCCACCCAGGACCATATGATGCAGAAGCTCCACTAGTTTATCATGATAAGGAATGACAAGGAGGCCAGGGTCTCCTGGCCCAGCCCACAGCAGAGGACCTAAGGCAACATGTACATGTGTGGGTAAAATGATTTTGAGGTGGAGAAGAGATCTTGGGATCCTGTACACAGGAGCCCAATATACTATAATCCCGAAACCTATCAATAAAATATTGACAATTGGGAGGATATGAAGATGCAATATTTGATGGTACTAAGGTTAAAGTTTGGATGAAAACTGGAAGATTTAAACAGACCTTGTATGAACTTGTTCCATCCATCTCCCTTACCTGAATATATTATTGGTATGGATATTATGTCTAATTGGGGAACACTCCCTCTACCTGATATTGTAAAACTGAAGGTGTGTAATTCTATCCTTAGATCGGGATTGAGTGGACACGCTAAACTGGAAGCATTAGAATTGCCCAAACCCACTCACGTTGTTAATTAGGAAAAGTATAGTATATTTGTTGGACAAAAGGAGATTATCGTTTTGATTAAAGAAATGCTAAACAATGGAAAGTTTGTGTGAATAAATTCTCTGTATAACAGCCCTGTATGGCCCATGAAAAAGGCAGATGACTCATGGAGGTTGATGGTAGACTATTTAGGCCTAAATAATGAAGTGCCACCCATGGCTTCACCTGTTGTAGATATTGTATCAATAATGCAGAAAATATAGCAGGATAAAGGAGACTGGTACTCAGGCATTGATCTTGCAAATGTCTTTTTCTTGATCCCAGTATCAGAAAAGAGCCAGCTGGAGCATGCTTTCACCTAGGAAGGATCCCAATATACTTTCAATGAATTGCCACAAAGTTATTTGAATTCACTGACCGCCCATTACAATTTGGTTAGAAGAGATTAGACTTAGTGCAGATATCAAGTGTAATACATTACATTGATGATATGATGGTAATATCAAACAAGGACTAAAAGGCTAGGGAAGATTTGAAAACCAGTGGCCCACCTGACCAATAAAGACTGGTTAATAAATCAAGCAAAAATTCAGGGCCCTGCCCAAATGTTAAAATTCTTGGGAATAAATTGGGCGAGAGTCCCCTATGACATTACACAAGCAACCAAGAATAAATTGCTGTCATTACTTACCCTCAAGACTAAGAAAAAAATAAAATCAAACTCACTGCCATCAAGTCACATCTGACTCATAGCAACCCCTCCTTGGGTTTCCAAGGCGGTATCACTATGGAAGTAGATTGCCCAATCTTCCTTCTGAGGAGTGGCTGGTGGGTTTGAACCTCCAGCCTTCTGGTTAGCACTATGCCACAAAAAAGAAGATGACTCTCAACAAGATGGATTGACACAGTGACTGCCACAAGGATATTACATATAACTATTATTGTGAGGATGACACAGGACTGAGCAACATTTTATTCTGTTATATGGAGGGTCACTAAGAGTTAAAGCTGACTTGACAGCACCTAACACAATGATACTATTTTTAATAAATTTCAACAAAATATTTATAATTACATTTTAGCAATACCCATGTCCGAAGCACAGATAGCATAGACATCTAGTGCCTCCATATGCTGAAATAATGTATACAAGCTCAGATATTTCAGACACTAGGCAAGAAAATTACTTACATTGAAATTATCACATAGAATTAGTTCTTGGCAAGGTGCGATAGTTAAGGCTGTGTGTCAGCTTGGCCATGACTGTAAGTGGCTTAGCAATTATGATATAGTTATTCCCCATGATGAAATCACCTCCAAGATAACATCTGCTATAAGCAGCCTATCAGTTGAAAGGGAGTTACCTTAATGCTGTGGCCTGCTTCTAGTAGATATGGAAAATCTTTGGGCAAGATCTTGGGTGTTTTACTCATTTTAGATCCTGAATTTGGCTTGTCATCATCTCTGCTTCTTGGACTTGTACCAGTGGTCTGCTGTGTTTCCTGCTGATCTTGGGATTATTGCCTCTGCAGTCTGTGAGCAAACAACCTGCCAGATTACCTGCCAATCTTGGCTCTGTCAGCCTCTGAAGCCAGCAGCTTGCTATGTTGACTGCCAATCTTGAGTTTGTCAGCCCCTGTAGATACATGAGTCAGAAAAAGCCACCAACTTGACTTTAAACCTATGGACTTGGGACTTGCCATCCTCTACAACTGTGTAAGCCATTTCCTTGAGCTAAATCTCTCTCTCTTTCTCTCTCTCTCCACTTGTTTTGCTTCTCTAGAGAACCCTAGCCTAAGAGATAAGGTGTTTGAGGCCATTCTCAAATACATTTACTGGTTAATGTCTCTCTTAGTCTTTGATTTGCCCTGCTCAAGCTCTTACTCTGTTGTTCAAACTTGTCCAAAACTTTCTCTATATGGAAGACGAGGAGCTCTGGTAGTACAGGGTTAAAGCATTTGGCTGTTAACCAGAGGTTTGTGATTTGAACCCACCAACTGTTTCATGGGAGAAAGATGAGGCAGTCAGCTTCTGTAAAGATTGACAGCCTTGGAAACCCTATGTCACAATTCTACTCATTGTACAGGATAACTATGAGTTGGAATTGACTTGATGGCTTGGTTTGATATGGAATATAGACTGTTAAAAATACTGCCATCTATCTGCCATATATCTTCCACATTGCATATTTCCCTCAGACTAAGGGGAAGAAACTTTCTCTATTCTGTGGAAACTAGTTATTTCTTACTATAAAGAATCTTGAGAAAATAAGATTTTTACCTCGTTTAATTTTATTATGCTTTTAACATTTCTTATATGGCGTTCTGCAACATTTAGAAAGAGTTGTACTTGATACTTGAAAATAAAATATATAAATACATAATTTCATATAAAATACAACTTCAAATACTTCTTTTTTTTTTTTTTTTTCCCCAGTGGTACTTATTGATGGAAAAACGGCAGAGGAGGAAAAAACATACAGAAAATG
>NW_006921936.1:3349108-3350330 GCF_000298275.1 Orycteropus afer afer
AAAAAAAAAAAAATGTATAATAGAACAGAATACTAATGCCTACTATCCGTTTTACATAATAAATTAAGAAACAATGGTGGTTTGTGATACAGAAACAAAAGATGGGTTGAAAGAAGTAGAGCTACTCAATACAAATATCATCAGAGTGGTTAAAGTTCTAAATTCACTGAAGTAAATCTTATTACATTTCATGTTTCTTCAACATCACATTTCAAAGAAGGTTTTTAGCTACATAAGTGTCCATGTGGAGAAAATAGAAAGTTTAGAGTTGACTACAACTCAGTTTGCTTCAATATGTAATACAGGGTCCACATTTTATTCATTATGAAAAGTCATCGGTTTGTATGATGAAAACGATTCTTATGATGAAAATGATTTCAAGTTGGTTAGATAATTTTGAGAGTAGTTTGATTAGCTCTTTCCCCACACTTTAAAATATATATGACCAAACAGAAATATATTCAAAGGAAATTGATTAATGTAAAAAAGAAAAAGAAAACAAAAAAAAAAAAAGAAAGGAAATAAGTCTTTACATAAATTCATTGGTCAGTTAAGATTTAGGTGAAGTTTCTTCAAGGATGTAGGCCTTTTTGTCTGTAAATCCTTTAGCATTCTTTCTTCTTTGATTGGTTTCATCCTTAGGCTGAGCTTTCTCAGCATAGTGAAATCCTTCCATTGTCTAAATCATTAGAGGGCAGAATGTATCTACCTGAATCATAAAATATAAGTCCAGAAGCCTGGGTGACACAAGTAGTTTGCCATCAGCTTAGAACCTAAAAGTTGGTGGTTCAAATCTACCCAGTGGGTCCCTGGAACAAGGGCCTGGAAAACACCTTCCATAAAGATCACAGCTAAATAAATCCTATAGAAGAGTTCTACTCTGTAACACATGGGGTCATCATTAATCAGGGGCTGATTTGAAAGCAGGTAATAATAACAACCATATTGTTAAGAGCATATAGGTTTATGATAATTATATCTTCTTGTTGAATTGTACTATTCATCAATATTATATATGTATGTATGTACATATGTATTAAAGCTAAGTTACTCACTACCCCTCCTTGGGTTTCTGAAGTTTCTGAAGTGGTATCACTATGGAAGTAGATTGCACAAGTTTCCTTCCAAGGAGTGGCTGGTGGTTTGAACCACCAGCCTTCTGGTTCACAGTCAAATACCTTAGGCACTATGCCACCAGAGCGCTTATATATATATATATATA
>NW_006921936.1:3350545-3374874 GCF_000298275.1 Orycteropus afer afer
CCTACTTCTGTAGTGATACTGCCTCGGAAACCCAAGGAGGGGTCGCTATGAGTCGGGGCCGACTCGACGGCAAATAACAACAACAACAACATATATTAGCATTGCCATGAGTCTTGAGTGGATTCAAACCTCCAAACTTTTGGATAGTAACCAAGTATATTAAACATTTGTACCACCCATGGACTCTGATAGCTATTTAGGACTATAAAATTATATGACAATTTTCAATATACAGTATCAAAACAAATATTTATTATCTGAAATAATTATAATAGTTATTTTAGTTTAAGAACAAGCATAATATTGCCTTTACTTAGTGTTGTTTTATTTCAAGTTGTTAAAATCATTTCACAGGTATGGTAGTTAAAATTGTTGTCAACTTGGCTGGGCCTGGTTGAGTGCCTAGGCAGCTGGATATATTTATTCCCTATCTCTGGTAGCATAGTGGCTAAGACACTTGCCTGCTAACCAGACAGCTGGCGGTTCAAACCCACCAGCCACTCCTCGGAAGAAAGGTTGGGCAATCCTACTTCCATAGTGATACTGCCTCGGAAGCCCAAGGAGGGGTCGCTATGAGTCAGGTTTGACTCGACGGCACATAACAACAACAACAACAATCATAAGATTGGTGATTAACTCCATGGTGGAATCTACTGGAGCAGCTGAGTAGCTGCTTTAGGGCTGTGGGCTGCTTCCAGTGTATGAGAAGCAGCTTTGAGGAAGGTCTCCAGCTTTTTGGCATGCTAGAACCCTCCACGTAGCTGAGTCTTCATTCAACAGCCTGCCATGTTCTGCTGATCTCAGGACTTTTAATGGACTTGAATCAATGGCTTACAGTGTGATTTGGTAATAGTGGGACTGTGCCTTTTCCACTGTCAACCTTGGGTTTGTCAGCCTCAGCAGCCACCAGCTTCCTGAGTAAAGAGATGCCTCTAGCTTCAGTGGGCTGGGAATAAGAGGCAGAGCTGAAGCCCAAAGTCAAAGGGCTTTTACCCAGCCCCTAGAGCCTGGCACCTGGAATTTGGACTTCTAACCTCCAAAACTGTAAAAGAATAAACTCTTATGTGTTAATGCCATTCCACCTGTAGTATTTCCATTAGAGTGGCACTAGGTACCCAAAACAACAGGAATAAAAAAAATCTAACTAAAATAATAATGACAAGGTATTTGATACTAAATCCATAGCACATCTTCTACTTGTATTTTTAATCATTTAAGTTATTTAATATTAACTTTCTAGAATCATGTCGCTTGCTTTCAGACTTAAAAATGCCCCAATAAATTGTAAATGTTTCCATCTATTCCTATCAGAGCAGTTTGATATTTAAAATCAAAGAATGCATAAAGTAACTAAATCTTCCCTATTAGTTTAAATTAGTCAACATAACTTCAACCCAAGGAATCATTCAGGATTATAAAATGCTCCATTGTAAAACAATTGAAATTAGGAGAAGTTAAAATATTGTATTTGGATACAATGTTATATTTCTTACATAAACCTTTACTAATGAAAAGAGCACTGCAAATACAAACTGGACTTCAATTAGTAGTATTCTTTATTTGATTCATCACAAAAGTAGAATTTGTTTCATTTTAAGACAGTAAAGTAAATCAAGTGTATTGGCACACTCTCATTGATCCTAGCTATTGTTGTCGTTGTTGTTATGATCCTAGCTAAGGAGCAACTTAAATCTTCATAGTTAAAAATGCTTGTCTTCTGTGGTTAGTGCCCTTTTGTCTTGGTTTTCTGTCTCACGTCTTTCTGCATGTTCTCACAAGTGGCAAAAGAAGGGTTGATCCTCTATGTAATTTACCCACATCAGAAGCCAACACATTGTATTAGTAACCACAGGTGCTTGGTTTCATCATGTTTTCTGATGCTTAGCTCCTATATTCTTAGATTTCTTCCACTATTTTTGTGCCTTTCAGTTTGTTATTTATTGCTTAAGATTTATTCTGTTTTTATTACATTTAGTTTTGTTTGATTTTGATTCATTTTTTTATTTACTTATTTTTTTTAAGTACCATTAGCTATAAATTCTATTGTAATCCTATGCTTTATACTGAGGAGTAACTGCAGTATATTTCAAATGTGTCACTTTATTAAGTGTGAATTCCTAAGAAGAAAAATGTATAACCAACATACTAATTGCACCACTTAGAATATTCTAATTTTAAAATGGAAATAAGATGGTAAGAATATAAATATTTTGGAAACAAGCCTATAGAGACACAATTTGTGTGTGTGTGTGTGTGTGTAACTATACAAAGAAAAAAATGGGGAAAAAAAGTCAGTATTTCTTTTCCAGAAAGTTTGTTTTCTACCAAAATTTATGTCCAGATGTTTACCTGGTTTATACCATTCTCAAGAGTTGTGACTTATTAGAGCCACTTGAATGGAAGACTTAGAAATCTAATAACAATGATTTGTTTTTTTTTTCAAAGAGCTGCTTCCTAAAGAATATTATCAAATACTACAATTTTTAAATGATATATGTAATTCTAAGTGAGGTGTTTTTGTTTTGTTTTGTTTAGCTAGTCTGAGACCTGTTCTAAAATAACTGTTCATTTTTATGACCTATAGTTGATGTTTAGAAGCAGATCAATTGTTTTAGTATAAATGTTGCCTTGGTCAGTGATGCGTCACACAAGGATGAATAACAATTTGAAGCCATAGATCAATACTATGCATGTTTATTTGCAGTAGGTAGACATTCATTTTGTTGATACTCAGATTCGATTAGCTCTAATATAATTTAGTTCATGGTAACTTCTAATGCTGAGTACTATAAAATGTACTTTTCCCTTCCATGTACCAATATTGACCCACTTCTATATCTTTCCATATGAAGTTTCAACTAATCATTACATATCTCAGTGACATATCAAACAAATAAGTATTTATTCAGTAGCTTCATGCTGTGAGTGCAAAAAATCCTGAACTTAGTTGAGAAATAAATGAAAAATTGAATAGTGGCAAAGTACTCCAGTTTTTTTTTTTTTTTTTTTTTTAATCCTGACTCCACTACTTACTGAGTTAGGTTTGGGCAAATCTAAAACTTGCTATTTCAGTTTATTTATCTGCAAAGTAGATAAAACAAGAAGAATTTAAAGGACATTCCACTGAAAGCACCAAAAATACTATATGCCACAGAACTCAGTATGTAGTCGGAATTATTTAGTTACTTTTAACAAGTTATCATCACCAGTATCTGCTTATTATTTGTGAAAATGAGGATGACAATTTATATAATATTGCTAGAAGATTAAATGAGGTAAACCATATTTTTATAATAAATAATGAGTAAATGTTACTTTTATTCCTTATCCTGTCACTTACAACCCAGCTAAAGAAAAGAAACATAAACCTTCAAAACTGTTCAACTTTAAAATAAAATGGTAAAATTTTATTCTGAAAAAGTATATGAAATTACTAAAGAGAAAAAATCCCATAAATATCTCAACACACATGGATCATATTTTATGTCTCTGAAAGGAATCTTTGTTATACTTATAGAACCAATGCATCTAATTATCATAAAATCAAGTAATCAAGAAAACTACTTAAGCTCTGGTAGCATAGTGGCTAAAAGCACTTAACTGCTAACCAGAAGGCTGGTGGTTCAAACCCACCAGCCACTCCTTAGAAGGAAGGTTGGGCAATCCTATTTCCGTAGTGATACTTCCTCGGAAACCCAAGGAGGGGTCGCTATGAATCGGGGCTGACTCGACGGCAAACAACAACAACAACAACTTGAACTTTAACATTTCTAAATGTCTGCAAGTATAGTACAAGTTTCCAATTCCAAGCTAAAAAATAAAAATGAATTTGAAAAATTAGAAATGAAAGTAGTTAATAATTAAAGCCAAAATATTTTAACTAACAAAAAGTTATGTTAAGAGTGTTACTTCACTTCCCCTTAAATAAAGAAAATAACTTTTACCCCTTCTCCCCCAAAAAAGTACAGCTCAATGCATCCCTGCACTAAGGCAAAAAGATTATAAAACATGATTTCACCATTATCTTAACCATTATGTTAACCATATTTTTCCTGCAGTGCAAAAAATTACTTAACATGACCCTTCTAGCCATAGTCTTGTGACTCCCATACAAATGATGAGGTGCAACTATGCAAGTAAGATTCTTGTGGTCTACCATGGGGATTGGACAGAATTGCCCATAATCAAAGTAAGGGCATGACACCTTTGTGGAGGTGGGACTATGCAAATAATGTATTTGGTACCTTAATGAGGGGATGAGTGAATTTTGCCTTCTGCTAGGCTTAAAAGAGAGCCCAACCCAGAGCAAAGCTGACTTCACTATCATCAGGAAAGAATATCCAGTAGTGGAGCATGTCCTCTGCACCACGGGTCCCTGCACTAAAAACATCCTAGACCCAAGAGAGAGAGAGAGCTTTAACACTGGAGACAGCACCAGACAGTAAGAAGTGGTGGTAGAGAAACAGCAGCAGCAGAATCAATAAATCAGTGGGAGACAGCATGGTGGAATTCCTGGCCCAAAAATGACACAGCTACAGTAGGTATGCTGACCCAAGGAGTGCGAGAGCTGAATGGCTTCAGGCAGGAGGTTTCTTGATGGAATGGGTTGTTCTGGGCACTTGTTGGCTATGAGCTGAACAGCTTTATAACACTTGCCTAAACAGAGCAGAGGCTAAGCCGGGTGCCCAAGGAGCTGAGAGAGGCCTGACTGCAAGCATGGCTGACAAGAGGACATTCTGATAGAAGAACTGTATCCTGACTCTTGATCCTGAATTGTAACTAGTTACTTCTCTAATAAACCCCATAACTGTGAGTATAGTCTGTGAGTTCTGAGTGGTCATTGCAAGGAATTATCAAATGCTGTTAGAGGGCCAGCTAGTGTCAGTATTAGTAAAAAGATAGGAGAGAGGAGATAAATCTGACCTCCACATGATAGGAATCAGCTCTGGGCTGATTTTGATGATAATTCTCTCTCCCTGTTGTGAAGTTAGAAGAAGAGGTCTGATACCACCGTTGTGCCAAATCATTTTTTTTACATTACCATAAAATACCATATCAGCTCACCATCACTATGTTGTTGTTAGGTGCCGTCGAGTCAGCATCAACTCATAGAGACCCTATGTACACAAAACTAACCACTGTCCAATCCTGTGCCAGACTCACAATCTTTGCTATACCTGAGTCCATTGTTGCAGCCACTGTGTTAATCCATCTCATTGAGGACCTTCCTCGTTTTTATTGACCCTCCACTTTATTAGGGAGCTCTAGTACTATAGTGCCTAAGGCACTTGACTGCTAACCAGAGGACTGGTGGTTCAAACCCACCAACCACTCCTTGGAAGGAAGGTTGGGCAATCTACTTCCATAGTGATATCACCTTGGAAAACCAAGGAGGGGTGTCTATGAGTCGGGTCCTACTTGACGGCACATCACAACAAAAACAACAACCACTTTACCAAGCATGATATCTGTGATAGTTGGAGCTGTGTGTCAACTTGGCTGGACCCCAGTTCTGTGTGGTTGTTCCCATGATGGGATCGGATGACTGTGTTCTGAGTGGCCAATCTGCCCAAGGGGAGTTTCCGTAGGGGTGTGGTCTGCTTCCAGGATATCCAGGGACATCCTGGGAAGAGAGACATTCTTTGGTTGATTGGGACCCTGGTGTGCTGACTACAACCTTCCGTGAGTGAGCAGCCCACCGCTCGGCCTGGAGAACTTGGATTCATCTTTTGTTGGAGTCAACAACCAGTGTACTGCCTGCCAGCCTTGAATTTCTTGACCCCCTGCAGTTGCAGAAGCTAAGGCTGACTCCAGCCTGACTTTTCCTCCAGGGACTTTGGACTTGCCGGCTTCTATACATTTGTGAACAATTTTCCTAAGATAAATTTCTCTCTCACTCTCTCTCTCTCTCTCTCTCTCTCTCTCTATAAATATATATAGCTTTGCGCTGGTTTTTGTTTCTCTAGAGAATCCAATCTAACACAATATCCTTTTCTAAGAAATGGTCCCTTCTGACAACATGACCAAAGTAGCTCAAATGAAGTCTGTCCGTTCTTGCTTGCAAGGAACATTGCTGCTGCACTCTTCCAGGACAGAGTTGTTAGTTCTTTTGGCAACCCAAGGTGCTTTCAGTATTCTTTGCCAACACCACAAATCAAAAGCATCAACTCTTCTTCAGTTTTCCTTCTGCATTGTCCAGCTCTCACATGCATGTGAGGTGATTGAAAATACCATGGGTTAGGTTACGTGCGTCTTAATCTTCAAAGAGATATCTCTGCTCTTCAGCACTTTAAAGAGGCCTTTTGCAGCAGCTTTGCCCAGTGCAATACATCATCTGATGTCTTGACAGTTGCTTCCATTGGTGGTGATTGTGGAAGCAAGTAATATGAAATCTTTGACTATTACAATCTTTTCTCCATTTATCATGATGCTGCTTATTGGTCCAGTTATGACGATTTTCATTTTCTTTATGTTGAGATGTAATCCATACTGCAGACTGTAGTCTTTACTTTTCATCAGTAAATGCTTCAGGTCATCCTCACTTACAGCACACAAAGTGTATCACTATGAGGCCCTAGGATAACCTGTATTCTAAATGGCCCTAGAAATGTTTTTGTCATCAATTATATGCAAGAAAGTGTTAAATTGTTTATATCAAATGAAGGAGAAAGTTCCCTTTCTCCAAGAGCCTTATATGGCACTTGCTCCAATTAGCTTATTGCAGTTAAAGATATGTTTGTTCTTGTCTGTCTACTCATTTAGGGCACAATGGTTTGAGAGAGTCCAAATGGACTGAGAAGAGAAATTTTTCCAAAAGTTCTAATGCCTGTGGGGAGGATCTGTGGGTGGGAGTTGCAGATAATGTTTTGTTTGTACATTTTTAAAGCAGTATTTTCTACCTGAATATCAATTTATTGGGGTCTATTTGAAACAGAGGAGCTCTGGTGGCATAGTGCCCAAGGCTCTTGACTGCTAACCAGAAGTGGTGGTTCAAACCCACCAGCCACTCCTTGGGAGGAAGACTGGGCAACATACTTCTGTAGTGATAATGCCTCGGAAACCCAAGGGGGTGTCGCTATGAGTTGGATCTGACTCAATGGCGGTGAGGTGTTTTTTTTTTTTTTTTTTTTTTTTTTTTTTTTTTTTTTTTTAGTTTATTTTTAATAAAGAAGTTCCAGTGGTATAAAGCATCTGGCTACTAACCAAAAGTTGGCAGGTGGTACCCACCAGTTACCCTGAGAGAAAAAGATGAGACAGTCTGCTTCCATGAAGATTTATAGTCTTGGAAACCCTATGGGTCATTGTATTTTGTCCTATAAGGTCATAATGAGTCTGAATTGATGTAATGACAGTGGTTTGATTTTTGGTTTTATTTGTAATAGGAAGACTTTTCCAAAGACTACATTTATATGTGCTGCAAACTATTCCAATAGGTAACTCATTTCCCCTTTCCCCTACATTCTTTTTCTCGGAATCAGCAACTCCTACAGCTCTTTTGAATAGATGTCCTGGGACATGTATTAAAATTCCTTAAGACACTGCATGCCTCACTTCAAAGAGTGCATTTGACAAGACCACTAAATGCCAAAAGATTCAGAGAAGTAATACTGAATTGGGAAACATCATCAGAGACCTCCAAAAGATATTGGCACTCTATGAAATTATTTCTGAAATATTTTTCCTAGAAACATCTAGGTTTTAATGTGTTCATAAGGTCACATAACTTTTATCAACACCAAAATAGAATGTGAAGAGTTGAATTTGCTGCAGTGAGATTGTAGATATATAATGTAAATACTTTTTATTAACAGAAGTTTTAAGCATCTACTATATACAAGCTTCTATACTAGAAAAGCAGAATGCAGAACAGAAAAAGATAGACCTTGTCTTTGTTGGACATGTAATCTTTTAGGAAAAATAGACATATAAATGGGAATTTTCCAAAGTTTGAAATATGTTATATTGGGAAGGCTATAAATGATACAAACACAAACAGGAGAAAGTTTGATCACAGCTCAATCAGACATGGTCTCTCAGGAAAGAAAATTCTAAGTTGAGTAATTTAAAAAATTAGGAACTAAACAATAAAAAAAAAAAAATAGAATAGAATAAAGAGGGGCACTGCTGCTAAATAGAAGAGCAGCACATATAAAAATGTGGAAGGGTAAGGGAGCATGCCAATGAGAGAAAACTCCTCAAACAGTTCATTTAGTGTATTTACAGCTCGAATGAAAGGGAAAAAGGAATGAGAAATGTCAAGACTTTTCCTTAAGAGCATAAATCAACAGTTATATTAAAAATATTTTTATGGGATAAGAATACAACATATTGACAATATTATTTGACTTGCCAAACCATATGTCATTAAAAGATTTTTAGGTTTACTTAAGAAAAGAATAGTATTATTTTTTACTATATGCACCCTAGAAGCAAAAGCTTTAAAATCATGCAATTTATGAAACAAGATAAACAGATGTCAAAGAAAACTGTTTTACCTTCTGTGAACTTGATTCTGTGTGTGTGTTATGTTACTCACAAGAATATTTTATCCAAAGTGCCAAAACCAAACCTAAACCCACTGCCGTCGGGTCAATTCTGACCCATAGTGACCCAATCCAAACAAACCAAACCAAACTAACTGCCATCTAGCAGATTCTGACTATAGCGACACCCATTGGGTTTCCAAGGTGGTAAATCTTTATGGAAGTAGATTGCCCTGTCTTCCTTCCATAGTAGAACTGCTTCATAGGGTTTCCATGGCTGTAAAACTTTGTGGAAGCAGAATGCCTCATCTTTCTCCCACAGAGCAGATGGTGGGTTTGAACTGCTGTCCTTTTGAATAGCAGGCCAATGCTTTAACCACAGTGCCACCAGAGCTCCTTTTTCAAGGGATAATCACTGTCATCAAGTTGATTCAGACTCAGAGTGACCCCCCATTGGGTTACCAAGGTGGTAAATCTAGAGTGGAAGTAGATTGCCCCATCTTCCTTCTTCGTAGCAGCTGCTGGGTTGGAACAGCCAACCTTTTGGTTAACAGGCAAATGCCTTGGGCACTGCACCACCAGAGCTCCTTCATTCAAGAGAGAAACCAAACCAAATTCATTGCCATCAAGTGGATATGCACTCATAGTTACCCCCTCTGGGTTTCTGAAGCGATAAATCTTTATGCAAGTAGGTTGCCCAGACTTCTTTCCATGGAGTGGGTGGTGGGTTTGAGTCACCAATCTTCTGGTTAGCAGTCAAATGCCTTAAGCACCACATCTCCAGAGCTTCTGATAATGACACTCAAATTAGAAACACAGTGTTTTGTTTTGTTTTCTCCAAGCAGGAGAGAAACAGAGAAATAATTGTTTATAGCTGAGATAAATGTGGGATGGAGACTAGAGCACATTTAAAGAGATTCTGATACTGATATTTTTCATTGTTACATGATGATTAAAATGTTCATACTACAAGTATTTCTTTAAGTTTTGAATATTTCCACAGACTCTTATTTATGTGTATTGGTATTTTGTAGAACAAAGAACATAGTATTGTAGAACTAACTATATTTATGTACTAAGATCACCTTTTTAGCTCCTCAGAGTGTTCATTTTTTCATGTGCAAAATGGCCAATAATGTCTCTTTTACCCATAAGATTTCATCCTTTATGTTTAAATTCTTGCATTTAAATATTATATGCATTTTATGATTTAATTTTCATGCTTTGTCAAATAGAATAGATACATGATTAGAATTCTTTCCCTCTGGATTTGGGTGAGAATTTAAAATTACTGAATTATATATATACAATTTTATAAATTATCCATATTTAATATTTATTATGGGAAGCTCTGGTGGTGTAGTGCCTAAGGCATTTGACTGCTAACCAGAAGGCTGGTGATTCAAACCCATGAGCCACTCCTCAGAAGGAAGATTGGGCAATTTACTTCTGTAATGACAGCACCTCAGAAACTCAAAGAGGGGTCTCTATGAGTAGGATTCGACTTGACGGCAATGAGTTTATTTATTTTTTTTTGGTTTAATATTTATAATAATAATAATTATCTATCAGTTAATGTTAAAATTATTCAATTTATACTTAATGGAATAAAAAAATTGTTGGAAAAGAAAGTCAACATCAAGATAAAGAGTATTAACAGACAAAAAGATGTATATTTCATAAAGATATAAGGGATTAATGCTGAAGAAGCCCTAACAAATCAAATTATATATGGATCTAATGCTATAGCTTTAAAATACATCAGCTAAAAACTGGCAAAACTACATGGAGCAATAGTCAGATGCACCCGTTTAGACGGGGCTTTTAACACTACGTTCTTGGTCATTGAAAGAAAAAGACACAAAAAATTAGTTAACAAAATGTTCAACATATTAAAACTAATTGACATTTATATCACACAATATCTCCAAACTGTAGGATATATATTCTTTCAAGAGTACATGGAAATCATGCATATGAAGGGAAATGAAGCAACTTTCAATAAATTTCAAATAATTAAATAATATAGAGTATACTGATTTGTCATATGGTGAATTAGAAATAAATTAATAATAAAGTAGCTATTTCTCAAATAATTAGAAAATAAGCAGTAAATTTCTGAATAACATGTAGCTCAAAGAAGAAATGACAAGGTAATCTGGAATCTATTTTAAACTGAATGAGATTGAAAGTAAAGCATGCCAAGGATTGTAGAATACAATTTGGGCAGTGCATAAAGAGAAATTGATGCTTTTAAATTAATGTTAAAAAATAAAGTAATATAGTTGTCTACCATTAGGATCTAGAAAGAGAAAATCAATTTAAATTTCAAAGTAAACAGAAGAGGATAAATAAGAGCAGAAACCAAAAAATTAAAACGAATGAAAATAGAAAAAAAAAATAAGTAAAGTCAAAATTTGTCTCTTGGACAAGTTTAAAAATATTGATACACCATTAGATTGAAAAAAAAAAAAAAATCGAAGAGGGCAAATTCAACATACCAGTAACAGCAATAAAGTGGTATCATTTCAGATCTGATTGATGTTAAATTTTTATAATATTATTTTATGAATGTTAGTGGTGTTAGGTACAGTTGAGCTGATTTTGACTCAGAACCACCTCATGTGACATAAGGTTGTCTAGCTGTAATCTTTGCCAAAGGAAATCATTAGGTCTTATCCTGTGGAGCCAATGAGTAGGTTCAAATTACTTAATTCATGCACTGCAAGGGCTCCTTCTTTAATGTATAGCTTTATGTAAATTGATGCAATAATTAATATAAGTAAATAAATTTTCTGAAAGGTATATAAGCTGCCATAAATGAAAAGATAAAGTAAAAAGAATGAACATCCTGTTGAAGAAAGGAAAATATATTTGTAATTTTAAACTGTCCGACAAATATATATATATATATATATATATATACACATATAAATTTAGAAAATAAAGAAATAAGAAAACTTCAAATTAATTTTATGATAATAACAAATGAGCATATTTGATGGAATTACAATAACTAATTCCAAACTTTATTCTGATGCTACAATAATCCAGAAAGTAATATTGGTTTACTAATAGGAAATATATCAAAAAGTAGAATAAAGAACCAAATAAAAATCTCATACAAATATTTTGAACTGATTTTGGAATAATTTTAAGTCAATTCAAGGTGATAAGGTATTTATGCAATGACTCTAGAATAACCAGATATTTATAAATTTATCTTGATCACTACTTTTTCAATACACAGAAAATATCTTAGCAGGGCCACAGAACTAATTGTAAACTCTAGAAGCATAAAGATTTGGAAGAAAACATAGAATACTTTAGCAATCTTGAAATATGCAGAAATATCCTAAGTATAATATAAAACACCAAACAATAGAAATTTGCATTTACTTTTCCTACAGTAAAATGCTTCCAGAGAAGGGCAGTCCAAATCTAGACCTTGGCAACATGGTATCATGGAAAGACTAGGGCCTTGAATTATGGATTATTTGATTAAATTATTTTGGTAATAACTAGGCTAAATACAATTGCTCAGATTCATTTACATAGGAAATGAACTTTGAATAGTCTAATGTGCTTTGTAATTAAACAGACATTTGGTATTATATTTCTAAAAATTTTTAAACAAAATTTACAGCTTGTTTTATGTTTGATATACAGAATATGTTTGGGAAGGAGCATGCTGCTGTTGTTAGTTGCCTCAAGTCTACTCCAGTCATGGCAGACCTTATATATAACACAATGAAACACTGTAGAGTCCTGTACTGTCTTCACACCTATTGGTAAGTTCAAACCCATTGTCGCAGCCATTGTATCAATCTTTCTTAATTAGCAAGGTTCTAATTAAACATTTGAGTGATATTTTTCCCAATTTTACATCTCATCAACCTTACAATTTTTTTCCCCCAATATGTCTTTGACAGTAAGCCCTCCACTTCTGATATTTATGTCAGGACTTGTTCTTACTAATTCATTGAATATATATTAAAGCTAGGTTTTTCTGTGCCAACTCTTATTCAAAAAACCCACATCCATATTTTCTATGCTTCTAAGATCAGAAGAGGTTGGACATGTTCAAGGAGATAGCTACACACCAAAAGAGTTAAATTCTTTAAACTAATATTTAATATTCCACCATCTTGTTCTAATCAATTTTTAAACATAACTTCCATCCAGAGCAATAAGCAAACATGAATTATATACCCTCCTGTATTTAGTTGATATACCAATAAAACTAAGTAATTACATCTTACTAAATTTCATCTTCATGCCTTACCTTATATCATTCCTTTTGTCTTCCATCATTCCCTAAAGCTTAGCACAGTGGCAGCAGCAATGGGCTCAAGTATAGCAAGCATTGTGGAGCTGGCACAGCACTTGACAGTGTTTCATTCTGCTGTGCACGGGTTGCTTTGAGTCAGAGATGACTCAATGGCACTTACCAACAATAGCAACAAACCCCAAACAGGACAGACCCCAAAAGAAAATCACCAAGACATACCATCATCAAACTCATCAAAACCCATGACAAAGAAAGAATCATGAAAGCAGCATGGGAAAAACAAAAAATTACTTACAAAGGACAACAAATAGGAATAAGATCTGATTTCTAAGCAGAAACTATGCAAGCAAGAAGGCAATGGGATGGTTTATGTAAAACACTGAACAGAGTAAAACTGCCAACCAAGAATTATATAGCCAGAAAAATTGCCCCTCAAATATGATTGTGAAATTAGGAGATTTCCAGAAGAGTATAAATTAAGGGGATTTGTAAAAACCAGAGGAACCTTACAAGAGATACTGGAGGGAGTCCTTTGAACAGAGAACCAATAATAGCAAACAACAACCAACCATTAATACACAAGAAGACATAACCCAGAAACCAGCACAGCTATGGAATTATCCAAAGTAAAATATGCTTACAAAACTGTAAACAGGGAACCAGAGACATCAATTGGCAAATGGGGACAACATCAATCTGAAAGAGGGAAAAAAATAGTGTAGTTGTAGAACTTCTATATGGTGAGGAAGTCAAGAGAGTTCCAAGATATAACAGATGATTCAAAACTCTGGGAGAAAATTATAAATCACAGGGTAACCACAAAGAAAAATGATAAGCCTTCACATCAAAATAAAAAAGAGGACAAGCACAAATATTTAGCAAATACTAAAACAAGAACCACAAAGGAAACAATAACATGATTCACAAACACAATGATCTCAGCACAGAAAATTATATGGGACAGAGAAACCAGGAACACCATGAAAAAACACATAACAAAATGACAGCAACCAATTCATACTTGTCAATAATTACTTTGAATGTCAATGGATTAAATGCACCACTCAAGAGCCAGAGAGTTGCAGACTTGATAAAGAAAACATAATCCATCAATATGCTGTCTACAAGAGACATACCTTAGAGACAAAGACAAAAATAGACTAAAAATCAAAGATAATTTCTGATGTAATTGACTTTAACACAAAAACCAACATACGAGACAAGGAAGGGCATTATATAACGTTAAATGATCAATTGAACAAGAAGATATAACCATAATAAATATCTATGGTCTCAATGAAAGAACCCCAAAATACATAAATCAGACTTTAACAGAATTGAAACAGCAAATAGATGACTCCACTGCCATAGCAGTAGACTTTAATACACCACTTTCAGTGAAAGATAGAACTGGAAAGAAACTCAAGAAAGATGCAGAAAAGCTAGCAATACCATCCACCAACTTGACCGTATGTTGTTGTTGTTGTTATGTGCCATCAAGTCGGCCCCAACTCATAGCGACCCCTCCTTGGGTTTCTGAGGCAGTGTCACTACGGAAGTAGGGTTGCCGAACCTTCCTTCTGAGGAGTGGCTGGTGGGTTTTAACCACCAGCCTTCTGGTTAGCAGTCAAGTGCCTTAGGCACTATGCTACCAGAGCTCCTTATAGACATCTGAAAATCACTTCACCCAACAGTAGCACAATAAACATTTTTTTTCAGTGCACATGGAACATTCTCCAGGATCTCAGTATTAGGCCATATAGCAAGCCTTAATAAATTTAAAAACATTGAAATACTGCAAAGTATCTTCTCAGTTCACAGGGCTATAAAATAAGAAATCAACAATAGGAAGATCAATGGAAAAAGAGCATATACATGGAAACTGAACAACATCCTCTTCAAAAATGACTGGGTAAGAGAAAAAAATAAAAATTGAAATTCAAAAATTCCTTGAATCAAATGAGAATGAAAACACAACCTACTAAAATCTTTGGGAAACAGCAAAAGCAGTGAACAGAGGCCAATGTATAGCAATAAATGCACACATCAAAAAGGAGGAAAGATCCCAAACCAATACTTTAAAACAACATCTCCAATAATTAGAAAAAGAACAACAAGAAAAGCTTAGTCACCAGAATAAAAGGAAATAATAAAGATTCGAGCAGAAATCAATGAAACAGAAAATAAAAGCAACAGAAAAAAATCAACAAGATGAGAAGTTGGTTTTTTTAAAAGATTAATAAAATGGACAAACCATTGGCAAATTTAGCTTAAACTTAATTGTAAAGGAAAAGAGGGAGAGAATACAAATAGCACAAATAAAAAACAAAATGGATGACATCACAACAGAACCAAAAAAAAAAATAAAAAGGATAATATCAGGATACTATGAAGAATTGTACTCCAAAAAACTTGGAAAGCTAGAAGAAATAGACAGATTTCTAGAAACCCATTACTGACCTAAACTAACACAGACTGTGGTAGAAAAGCTGAACAGATCCATAACAAAAGACGAAATTGAACAAGTCATAAAAAAAATTACCAACAAAAAATGTCCTGATCCAGATGGTTTCACTGGAGAATTCTAACAAATGTTCAGAGAACTGACATCAATCCTTCTCAAATTATTCCAAAGCATAGAAAATGATGGAATCCTCCCAAATTCATTTTATGAATCAAGCATAAACTTAATACCAAACCAGACAAAGATATCACTCAGAAGGAAAACTACAGACCAATATCCCTCATGAATATAGATGCAAAAATCTTCAACAAAATCCTAGCCAATTGGCTCCAATAACATATCAAAAAAGTAATTTATTATGACCAAGTGGGATTCATATCATGTGTGCAAGAACAGTTCAACATGAGAAAAACAATCAACGTCATTTGCCACATAAATAAAATGAAGGACAAGAACTACATGATCATAACAATTGATGCAAAAAAGGCATTTGATAAAATCCAACACCCTTTCTTGATCAAAACTCTCAGCAAAATAGGAATAGAAGGGGCATTCCTCAACATAATAAAGGGCATATATGAAAAAAACAAGAGCCAACATTCTTCTCAATGGAGAGAGACTGAACCATTCCTCTTGTAAATAGGAACCAGACAAGGATGTCTTCTATCACGACTTCTATGCAACGCTGTATTAGAAGTCCTATCCAGGGCAGTAAGTCAAGAAAGGGTAATCAAAAGAATTCAAATTGGTAAGTAAGAAGTAAAATTATCCCTATATGCTGATGATATGACCCTATACCTACAAAACCCAAGAGGCACAGTAAAAAAATCTACTGGAATTAATTGAGAGATTTAGCATCATGGCAGGATACAAGATCAACATACAAAAATCATTGAAGAAGAAGAACAAAGTAGAAGGTCTCACATTTCCAGATCTCAAAACCTACTATACAGCTACAGTAGTCAAAATTGCCTGGTATTGGTATAATGGCAGACACATAGACAATGGAATAGAATTGAGAACCCAGAAATATATCCATCGACCTATGGTCAGCTGATCTTTGAGGAAGGGCTGAAATCCATTCAATGGGGAAGAGATGGTCTGTTTAACAAATGGTGCTGGCAAAACTGGATATCCATTTGCAGAAAAATGAAACAAGATCTGTACCTCACACCATACAAAAATTAACTCCAGATGGATCAAAGAGTTCAATGTGAAACCTAAAACTATAAAGTTCCTCAAGGAAAAACTAGGGGCAAATTTAGGGGCCCTGATATATGGTACAATAGACTATCAGGCATAACCCAGAATGCACAAACAGCAGAAGATAAACTAGATGAATGGGAGGGACCTTCTAAAAATTAAATGTTTATGTGCTTCCAAAGACTTCTCCAAAAGAGTCAAAAAAGAACCTACAGATTGGGAAAAAATATTCAACAATGACAAATCTGACAAGGGATTTATCTCTAGAATTTATAGAAAACTCCAACACCCCAACAACAAAAAGACAAATAATCCAATTAAAAATGACAGAAGACATGAATAAACACTTCATCAAAGAGAATATTCAGGCGGCCAACAAACATATGAAGAAATGCTCATGATCATTAGCCATTGTTGTTGTTGTTGTTGTTGTTTGCCATCGAGTCGGCCATTAGAGAGATCCAAATCAAAACAACAATGAGATACATCTTGCCCCAGCACTAGTAGCAAAGTTCAACAAGACAGAAAATAGTAAATGCTATTTTCTATGCAAATAGCAAATGTTATTTTCTATGCAAGGATGCATAGAAATTGGAACTCTCATACACTGCTGGTGGGACTGTCAGATGATACAATCACCGTGGAAAGCAGTATGGCAATTCCTTAAAAAGTTGGAATTAGAAATACCATTTGACCCAGCCATCCCATCACTAGGTATATATCCTAAAGAAGTGATTGCCAGCAGGAGAACAGACACATGAACACCCATGTTCTTCACAGAACTATTTATAATAGCAAAAAAATGGAAAATGCCTAAGTACTCATCAAGAGAAGAACGGATAACCAAACGATGGTACATACACACAGTGAAATAATATGCAACCCTAAAGAATAACATAGAATCTGCAAAACATGCCATGTGGATAAACTTGGAGCACATTATGCTGAATGAAATAAGTCAATCACAGAAGGACAAATATTGTACTAGTCCGTTATTGTAAAATGTCAAAGAAACGTTTATATATGGAAGGAAATTTTTTTTGGTTACCAAGGGTGGATGGGGAGAGGAGGAACACTGTTAAATAGCTAGAGATAAGTATTCATTTAGGTGAAGGTAAGGGTAATGTACCAAATGTGAGTGATCAACACATTGGCACTGAGGAGGAGGAAGACATAGAGAGGTACATGTGAAGTACAGACAACAAAGGTGAATCCTTTTGCACCTACAGTACTGTCAGTGAAGGCAAACATGGATATCTGGGTAGATAGATGGGCGGACAGGCTGAACTATTAGGTATGTCTATGCAAGGCAGAGAGCTCTGGTAGGATAGTGGCTAAGACACTTGACTGCTAACCAGAAGGCTGGTGGTTCAAACCCACCAGCCACTCCTTGGAAGGAAGATGGGGCAATCTACTTCCGTAGTGATATTGCCTCGGAAACCCAAGGAGGGGTTGCTATGAGTCAGGTCTGACTCCACGGCATGTAACAACATAACAACACTCAAGGCAGAGTAAGCCCAAGACCATATATAGGGTTGGCAGACAATGTTTCAGTGTATTTCAGACAGTATATTTGTATGTTCTGTAAGAATTCCCAGGTATATGTTAGAGCTGACAAGGGACAAGGTTGTAGTCACTTCTTGGGCACAGCCATCTACCCAGAGGGAGCGAGTAGTTTGGCCTGTGGTCTCAGGACCATAGTCACAGGGGACATCAAGCTCAATTGGCATAATAAACTACACAAAAATATTGTTCCACATCCTACCCTGGCGAGTAGTGATTGCGGTCTTAAAAGCTTGCAAGTGGCCATCTAGATGCAATGATGGGTCTCTCTTTGGCCAGAGCAAAGAGAAATGAAGAAAACCAAAGATGTATGGAAACAATTAGTCCAAGCAACTGATACACCATGCTATCCTCAGCTTATATGATGGTGAAACTAGAAGAACTAGATGGTGCCCAGCTAGCACTGTTAACCATTCAAAAAGGGATATATGTAGGAGATCCTGGATAGAGTGGGAGAACAACGTGGAACAAAACTCAAAACCGTGGGGGGAAAAAAAAGGGACTAGTTTTACAGGTTTGATAGAGCCTGATAGAACCACTGAGACTATGGCTGCTCACTGCCCTTCCACAGGAGGAGGTTCAGTGAATTGAACCTCCTCCTGTGTCTTCCAGCCAAACAAAAGTTAGGCGTATGAGCTGACCATTTACATTAGATAGATACACTCCTTGGAAAGATCAATCATGGGAGAATAGAAGAGCAGTGTATGCACAGGAAGAAAGTTCAGGGGGCAAGAGTACATGGGAGGGAAGGACACAGGGAAGAGGTAATTATCAGAAGGAAGTGGGAGGGGAGCTGTTGCATTGTGGGAAATGCAGTCAGTATCATGAGACAAAGTGTGTGTGAGCTTCTGTATGAAAAGTGAATAATAGCAATAACATACTTATTATTCACTTTGCTCTGTAAACTTTCACCCGAATCACAATAAAAATTAAAAAAAAAAAAAATTAAAAGCTATCTACTGAAGATTTCAAAATTATTCTCAGACAGTACCAGCTATGCATTCCCTGGCACATAATACTGAACAAATTTTGGTGAGCTTTTCTTTCGTGGAGAAAATACTCAGTTATGAGGCTTATTGACTCCTGTACACAAAGTGAATCTGTAAATATCTTGTTAACAGCATCTGTAAATATCTTGTTATTATATAATCTTTGGTATTATATACATAATATATGCATTATATTTCTGATATTATCTCCTGATATATGTATCAAATTATCTGGTTTTCATTATCTAATTTATTCAATAAATTTTAATGACTGATTTTATATACCAGGGACTATGCTAGGCACTGTGCTTATACTTCATAGGAATGACATAAAATAAGAACTAAATAACTATAACTCTCTCCCTTCTTGCCTTCTCTCCCTCCCTCTCTCACCATATATATGTGTGTGTGTGTATACTATATGTATATATTATTTTAAGATTATGATAAGTCTTATGAGGTCAAAGAGTCTATGAGAGAAGACAGCTAGATTGGATATTAGAGAAGATCTTTCTCAAGAGAAGATATTTAAGCTGATTAATCAGAATCTGAAAGAAGAGGAGCTACTCATGTATACGACAGAGAAAAATCCACGATAGATACAGAGATCTCTAACACCATTATAATCTTAGTAGCAAAATTTTTGCTAATTTTTGTAAATGATTAACAAAAGTGGTCTTTGTTTGATTCCTCTATAAATAATATGAACTTATTCTGTGTGTAAGTAGATTTCTTAAAAACAAGAAATGTCTTACCACAATATATATAGGATTTTTATAAAAACACAGAAAATTAAAAGTCTAAGCATTTATTATTCTGTGTAGAAAATACAATTGTAAGATGAAGAAAAAGTTCAGAAATGTGCCTAATTACCTGTATTTTGCATATTGTGGTTGTTGTCATGTGCCATTGAGTCGGACCCAACTCATAGCGACCCCTTCTTGGGTTTCCGAGGCAGTATCACTACGGAAGTAGATTGCCCATCTTCCTTCCGAGGAGTGGCTGGTGGGTTTGAATTGCCAGCCTCCTTGTTAGCAGTCAAGTGCTTTAGGCATTATGCTACCAGAACTTGCATATGCATTATGGTATTTTATTTTCTTAGTTGTATGAACTGGACAGTTTTTCTAGTGAAATACCTACCAGAACATTATAAAATCTTTTGAAGACCCAAAATAATATAACCATTTATTTATTTTCCATCTTGCTTATGAGAGGTCTTATAAAGTTTTAAGGTCATAGTCTAATTTACAAATTGGGAGATGTGAAGAATATCTCATTAAATATTGTGAATTATGCATGAATGATCTAATAGGTTCCCCACAGTAATGTTCTTACTATGCATTAATTCCTTAAAAAGAAAATTCTGGTTTAAGTTGGATGCTATACATTTTAGAATCTGGGATAAAATGTAAAAGAGTTAAACCAAATAAATGCAGTATAAAGTCATTTTTATCCACTTGTAAGAGTCTTCCTCTTGCCACTGTATGTAATAATCAAGTTTCATTTGCATTGCAGTGCAGAATGTAGTGTGCAATTTTAAATATGGGCAAAAAACCTTATCAGTTTATGTTGCTAATTTACCCACAATAAAGATTGTTGTCATGGCATGCTAAAACACTTTCAAAAGATTTCACTGATTGCTTTCATTTAACAACCACTTTGCCATTTATTGGCTTAATTTTGCACAAAATAGATCACACTAAAAACTCAACAAAGATAATAGGTTTTAGTTTTACATACCCCATTGTGGAAATAATAAAATTAAAGAAAAAGAAGTTGTGCTGTGCTAAGAACACCACTTCCAAAGAAATAAATTTGTATCCAAGTCTCTCAACACAATATTAAGACACAAAAAGAGCATCTCTTCCTTTTGTGGGAGCTCTAGTAGCATAGTGCCTAAGGCACTTGACTGCTAACCAGAAGTCTGGTGGTTCAAATCCACCAGCTACTCCTCAGAAGGAAGGTTGGGCAATCTACTTCCATAGTGATACTGCCTCAGAAACCCAAGGAGGGGTCGCTATGAGCCAGGTCTTACTCAGGGCACATAACAACAACAACAACTTCTTTTTTTGTTCTTTGCAAATTCAAACAAACATCTGCCTATTTTTCCAATGTATGCCACTTTTTCCAAAATATATAAAATAATAAAGGAAATATCCACAAGACATTGTAAAAGGGAAAAAAAAATCATATTTTTCCTAAAGCTTTTTCTTTAGAGAGACTATTTCAGAGCAGTTATGGTGTTTCCCAGTGTTAATTAATGAGCTTATGTACACATTCTTTTGTTTAAATAAACAAAGGGGCCATGAAAGTGAATTCATCAAGATCTAGGCCATTAATGGAAAACATATCTGTAACTACTTAATTACCAAAATAAATGACTGCACTAACCGAAAAAGGGTTGATTAATTTTTTGTTACAAGCACACTTGCATATTAATAGGTAGTCAAGCTTTTGTCAATCCCTTTGCTGTTGAAATGTTCCAAGAGGTTATCTAACATATGTTCCAGTTACTACTCTTCTAATAGATAAAAAATCAGTAGAAAGAGGCTGTAGGAATCAAGCAGGCACAGTCCCACAGCATGGGTCTGACGACCCCTGAATGTGACCTGTTCCCAGAGGAAGCCAATTTAATGCTCCATGGCACACAGAACAGTATGTATGAATCACAAAACCTCAAGATAAATTAGTGACAGGTACATCTGAATAGAATTCCTTCTAAGTCTCTTATCTGCAGCCAGGCAAGCTTGTTTCACCCTCACTTTCAAAGATAAAGTCACTTGGCATGCTGCCTTGGCAGACTCTCACAAAGCAAACAGCCCCCATTGTCCATTATTGGGGAAAAAAAAAACCCTTATTATTTCAGGTACTCTGACAGCAAATGGGATAAAGTGAAAACTACCTGCCAATTGGAAATTCATCAGTCGATTACCAGGCCTTATGTCTTTTCTAACTTTTATAGGCTCAGTGACTTTTGCTCTCTTTCTTTTATTTTTTTTGACAGTTCTGATACTCGAGAGTTGTACCATGGCAAAGTTCAAGAATATAACAGCAGGTTATCAAAGACAACTTATCAAAAGCCAAACTGGAGAAAGAGATGCCAACCATTAGTATGTGGCTGAAAGACAGCTTTCTGACAGAATTGGGGAGGAAAAAAAAAGTACAAAGAGTTTCATCTCTGTGTCATTTGAAACATTCCATTGAAAAACTGAGTGGCTAAATAAACGTTCTAAGTATGTAGAGATACTGTCCATAGAAAAGATAAAAAAGTAAATTATGGATAACATAGAAGGTGTTTAGTTGTGAGAAATCTAACTTGCACCTTTAATAAATTATAATACCAAATCATAACCTTTGCACTGAAAACAGATAAATGGCACAAACTCATGTTTTTCAAAGTTGAACATCTATTTATTTCTAGAATTTTTAAAAATTGAACAATGAAATAGATATATTGATTCTCACTCTTCTGAATGTCTTACAGTCTAGAGTTACACTTAATGAAGATTTTCTTCATTTTATATCTTAGTAAAGGCTTTGTCACATCACTACATCAAGTTCTATATCCCAGAAGATTTCAATAGCACAAATCAATAAAACTCACGTTTTAGATTCTGCAGAGATGACCCTTCTCAGGCAGTCAGGGTTGTGCTTTCTGGGTAAGGCTGTGTTAAACCGAAAAGACAAAAATCTTAGTTTCCCATGCCACTTCCACTTAGAATGCATGCAAATAAACTTCCAAGTAGTCAAGGGGGAAATAAAAATTACGTTAAAGAGTACTGATTTATAAACTTGGTCCTTTCAAATGTAGATGGCATTTTCCCTTCCCCTCCTCTCATATCTTCCCCAAATTTGGGCTTACTGCATTTACTTCTATAGAAATTCAACTGTGGTTATGGTTGATTAATGAAATTCAGGTCTCAGATCAAGCCCTGTAATCATGCAAAAACGTTTGGGCATCTGGAATTGGGAAAGAGGTGGAGGATGTTGTAAATGGAAATAAATAAACAAACCATATAATTTAGAGAATGCACAGGATGATAGGTTTAGCTAAATTCACTCTTGTCCTATACGCAAGTGATTCACAGGATTCCTACATTTGTAAAAACTGAAAGCAAAAAAAGCAAATATTATCAACAACATATCTTGTGCTACTTTAGGAAATGTAACTATTAAATTTACCTTCTTTGAAATTACACAGGTTTAATTAGTTTGGATATATTTCCTTTACAGCCTCAATAATTTAAGCAACATTAAATGCCAATTAAAGTATGCAAGAACTTCAATTAGCAGGCAATAAAAATTATTATTTCTGTTCTGTCTAGCTACTATGTTTATATTGAGTTATTTTATTTACAATGTACATTAAAATCATCAGTAATATCTTATAAGCTTCAGTGAACAGAGAACTAAAACATTCATTTAAGACATTAAACTCTACTTATGAAGCACCATATTAAAATAGTGCTATTTTTATGAATGAGAAAAATGAAAAATGTAATGAAAACAAACCATTTTAATATTTCTAAAGTCTAATGTCAGGTATGTATTGTTCAATAGTTTATCTGAATTATATAAGTACTAATTCATATAACAGTTATGTAATCACTATATGTCAAAAACCTTGTGCTGTATGACTAAGTGTTTAAATTCTGTGGTTAATTGTCCATTCATTCATCAAATAGTTTTCAAGTGTCTGTTACGTGCCGGCACTCTGGTAATGCAGTGGTGCACAAGACAGTCACTACACTTCCCTTCACAGTACCTACAATCTAGTGGAAGGGAGACACATTTAAAGTAGAATATGATCAGTACTATGGCTGGAGGGACAGAAAAATAGCATTTAAGTAAAAGTGCAGCAGTGGTAAAAAATGTGATACAGTAAGTGCCATTGAAGTCATGACATTAGGGATGATTAGGTATTATCCAGGTAAATTGGGCTGGGGATAATACGTCAGGAAGAAAGTTCAGCTTGTGTGAAGCCAAATGAAACAGAAGCATAAGGTCAGATGGTCTGGAGTGTGTATGGTGAAGTGGGGGCGTTGCAGGAAGTGAGGCTGATTTGTAACAGAAGGGAGATTAGGAAGGGCATTTATTCAATCACTTGTTTGTTTATTTGTTCTTTTAATTAACACATTTATAGGAGAGGCAATATAACTTAATGTTCACTGTCAAGGGCTCTGGTGTCAGACTGTCAGGTTTTAAAACCTGACTTTAAGGAGGCGGGGCAAGATGGCAGACTAGGCAGAAGGATTGCACAGACCCTCTTCAACAAAGAAAAGGGAAACCAATTAACACAGACACAGAAGATAATCTTGGACCCCTGAGCCTTGAAG
>NW_006921936.1:3383909-3396148 GCF_000298275.1 Orycteropus afer afer
TAAATTTTGGTCAATGACATGAGACAAAGTATATGTGAACTGCTGTATGAAAAGTGAATTTACTCTGTAAATCTTCACCCAAATCCTAAAAAAAAAAAAAAAAAAAAACCTGACTTTACCTCTCTTATACAAGTTGTGTGGTATTAAGCAAGTTGTGTAGCTCTTTTCAAGTTCAGTTTCTCCATTTTATCAATGGAGACAATAAAAATACCTACCTCACTTTTTTTTTTTTTTAATTGTGATATAGGTGAAAATTTGCAGAGCAAATTCACTTTCCATACAGCGGTGCACATACTTTTTTTTTTTTTTTTTTAATTTTTTGAGGATTAAAAATTAAATCCCACAGAAAATACTCATCTCAAAACATGGTACAAAGAAAATAATGAGTAGATGATGATAATGATATAAATCAATTTATGATGATATTGATGATAAAATTCATACTATATATCAGAACATAAGGGTCAGGGTTTATGAGAGTCTAAAATTAGAAAGTACTGATTTTAAGTACAGCAGTCTGACAGATGAACCTAAACTTTATTTTAAAATCTTGACATGACAACCATGGGATATCAGAAGGGCATCATTTGTACAAGGAGAAAATAGGCAGGCAGGAATGCATAAGTAAGAAGGACACAGGGAGGAAGTGGGAGGAGAGCTGTTACACAATGAGGATTGTAATCAGTGTCATGAAATAAAATGTATATAAATGGTTGAATGTAAAAAGAATCTGCTGTGTAAAATTGCACACAAATCGCAAAAAAAAAGTTAAAAATAAAAATAAAATACACAATAAAAAACTCTTGACATGATCTAGAATCGTTGTTGAATTTTAAAGCTAACATTTCTAAAAGCAGTTCCTCTAACCTTTGTGTTGACCTAACCGTACCCCCTAAAGAAAACATTTTTCTCTATTGTCTGACAGTTATAGGATGTTACAAACTATTCCCATTGGAGTCTTTCCTCTATGGTCTGAAAGATGCAAGATGTGATAGTTTATGCCTGAAAGGTCGTTATGCACTGCATTATCATTTTTTTACAATGCATCCCCAGGAACAGATATAATTGAGAAAGCAATGTTAAAACAGGCTACAGAAAAACTGTCCTTCCACTGTCTTGTGACCATCCTGCGATAAACTGAAGAGCGTACTCACTAGCAATTATGTACCTTTCACCAATCATGTAATTCTACATATGTATTATCCATCTATCCATGCTAAGTCCCTGCTCTTAGATATCCTGCCTTTGACTCCTCTTATTGTCTTTCAGCCAATCATGATTTTGTGACTTTAATTCCTGCTTCAACTGTGCAAGAATGTTCTCTTTCTCATTGTCCAGTGGAGCAGTCATCTTCACTCTCTGCATTTGAATGTTTCCCTGTCTGGATCATCTCTGGAATGCCTATCAATCTCTTAATTTTACATTTCAGAGTGTGAGTTTTCACTCTAGGACATAGTGAACTGTTTAAAGAGAAACAGCTGTAACATATTTAAAAAGGAGAGATATTATGAAATTTAGACTTTTGAAATAGTGTTCTGTCTACAGTTAGAAGAATGTATTAAAAATTGGCAAATAAATGCTGTAATCCAAGCAAGATATGGTAGTGAACTGGGAACCCAAAACAGGAACTAAGGCTTGGTGTGACTAAATATTTCTAAATATATTAAGTAAAAGTTACTGTGTGCAGAAATCCACAGGTTTATAAGAGAATAGCCTAATAACATAAACATATCTTGTATTTTTAACTATAGTCTGACTACAGTTAATAGCACAGGCTGTGATTCACAGAAGAGTCCTGGTTTGGATAATAAATTACATAGTAGATGTATTTGCAGGCATAAAATAGTATATTTTATAGGGGGGTTTGTTTAATCAAGCAATTTAATGAAATGGACGTCATTTGAAGGACCATTTTCTCCAACACATAATACAACAGCAATCATGTGAGTAACATTTAATATCTGAAAATGTTTATTAGTCAGAAACTGTTCTAAGCTACTTACATGTATTACTTCACTTCGTCACGGTGCTAACTCTGTGATGTAGGTATTAATTGTTATCTGTAATTTACAAAGGAGGGAATTAAAGCACAAAGAGGTTAAGTAATTTATCTAAGTCACATAACAAGCGAAGAAACAAGGATTCAAATCAGAGTCTGGTGACAGCATCAAGGCTTCCGGCGCCTATGTGAAAAACTAGAGTATAGGAGTTTTCAGAGTACACCAAGCCCAAAGAGAGCTATTATAAGCTAAGCTGTTATGAAAGGATCGAACAAAGAACTTTCAGGCAATATGAGAAGAAACTATTTTAATAACTTAGGAAGAACAAAAAGGAAAGTCAGAGCAGCTTCAAAAAAAAAAAAATATCACAGGTAGATTTAAAGAGTGGACAGTACATTTATGTGCCTATTTGAAAATCATAGTCTACTTTAAATGATATTTTATAATGATACATTTTTTTTTGCCCTGATCCTTTGAACCAGATATCATAGCCTCATCTTTTAGATGTCCGTATATTGGACATACATCAATATGTTTATTTGTCCCAGGTAAGTCTTGGACCAGACACATTCTAACGATTTCTTATTAGATTAGATAAAAAACTTAAAATTCAAAGTCTTACTGTAATCTCTTCAATTATGTTCTATCCTATAACATATACAGACACACACACATACACACACACATATGTGTACACATACATCACATCCTTATGTCCAAGATACTCCTGGTACAATAGTTTTTGTTTTCCTGAAACACCAGATTTGAATGTTTTCTTTCTCTTGGTATTATTTTGCCCAAACTTTATGTTGCTATCTCTTACTCATACACTTCTTCCAGTTTTCTTTTACCAATTTTGTAATATCCTTTAGGAGATATATGAGGCACAAAAGTAACTCAAAATGGACCATAGAACTAAATGTTATATTCAGAAAAATGAAATCTCTAGAAGAAACTACAGGAGAAAACCTTAAGATCTTAGGTTAGGCAAACAGACCTCATATGCAGTATTGAAAGCAAGAGCCATACAAGAAATAGATTGAACTACATCAAAATTATTCTTTTGCACTAAAGATTATACTTTTAAGAAATGAAAAGCAAAGCCATACACTGGAAGTTTTGCATATCATATATCTCATAGAGGACATATATCAAAAATGTATAACTATTACAACTCAAGAATATTAATACAAATAATCTAATAGGACATGGGTAAAATATTTAAATATATGAAAGAAGCTACATGAATGACTAACAAGCACATGAAATTATGTTCAGCATCATTAGTCATTAAAGAAATACATATTAAAATCACAGTGAGATAACAATTGACATCCACTTAAATGGCTATAATAAAATACAAAACAGCACCAGGTGCTGGTGAGGATATGGAAAGCTATAATCCTAGAATAGCCGTGATGGAAACGTGAAGTGGTATTTCTACTTTTGAATTTTTTTTTAAGGATGCTGAAAAGTTAAACATAGCTTTACATATGAACCATTAATTGCACTCTAAGGTATTTACCCAAGAGAAGTAAAATCTAGATTACCCAAAGACTTGTGTGTAAATGTTCACAACAGCATAATTTAACATAGTCAAATGCAGGAAACAATTGAAATATCCATACACATTTGAATGGATAAACAAAATAGCCTATAGACTTGGAATGAAATAATATTCAGCACTGAATAGGAGAGAAAAAAATACTAATAATGCTAAAATATTAATAAATCTTTAAAAAATATGCTAACTGAAAGATAGAGACACACATGACTACATTCTCTTCATTCCATTTATATTCAATGTGTTGCTATTATTAGGTATCATCAAGTCAGTTCTGATTTCTGTTGTTATTGTTGTTAGGTGGCATTGAGTGTGCTCCCACTTGTAGCAACCCTGAGTGCAACAGAAACAATGTGCAGTGGTTGCACGCCATCGTCACAATCCCTGTTCAACTTAATCCCGGCATTACAGCTACTGTGTCAATACATTTCATTGAGGGTCTTCCCCTTTTTTGCTGATCCTCCACTTTACAAAGCACAGATATCCTTCCTTCTCCAGGGAGTGGTCCTTTATGACAACATGACCAAAGTAGGTGAGATGAAATCTGGCCATTCTCACTTCCAAGGAGCATTCTGGCTGCACTTCTTCAGGACAGATCTGTTTGTTTTTCTGGCAGTTCAAGGTATTTTCAGTATTCTTTGCAAACAACATAATTCAAATTCATTAATTCTTCTTTGGTCTTCCTTGTTCACTGTCCACCTTTCACATGCAAATGATGCAATAAAAAATACCACGGGTTGGGTTAGGTACAGCTTACTCTTCAAAGTGGCATCTTTGCTCTTCAACATGTTAAAGGGGTCTTTTGCAGATTTGTCCAATGTAATACAATGCCCGATTTCTTGACCGCTGTTTCCATGGGTGTTGATTGTGGAACCAATTAATATGAAATATTTGACAGCTTCAATCTTTTCTCCATTTATCATGATATTGCTTGTTGGTCTGGTGCTGACAATTTTTGTTTACTTTATGTTGGGGTGTAATCCCTACTGAAGACTGTAGTCTTCAATCTTCATCAGTAAGTGGTTCAAGTCATCGTCACTTTCAGCAAGCAAGGTTATGTCATCTGCATATCGCAGGCTGTTAATGAATCATCTTCCAATTCTGATGCTGTGATCTTCTTCTGTAGTCCAGCTTCTTGGGTTATTTGCTCAGCATACACATTCAATAAGTATGGTGAAAGATACAACCCTGATGTTCTCTTTTCCTGATTTTAAACCATGCAGTATCCCCTTGTTCTGTTTGAATGACAGCCTCTTTGTCTATCTATGTACAGATTCCTCATAAGCACAATTAAGTGTTCTGGAAATCCCATTTTTCTCAAAGTTATCCATAATTTGCTATAATCCACAAAGTCCATGCTTCTGCATAGTCAGCAAAATACAGACAAACATGTTTCTGGTATTCTTTGCTTTAGCCAAGATCCATTTGACATCAGCAATGAGATCTCTCCTTCCACGTCCTCTTCTGAATCCAGCTTGAATTTCTGGAGATTCCCTGTCAATATACTACTGCAACTGTTTTTGAATTGTCTTCAGCAAAATTTAACTTGCATGTGATATTAATGATATTGTTTAATATTTCCACATTCTAAAGAAAGGTTGAATTACCTTTCTTTAGAATGGGCACAAGTATGGATATCTTCCAGTCAGTTTTCCAGGTAGCTATTTTCCATATTACCTGGCATTGATGAGTAAGTGCCTCTAGTGCTACATCCTTCTGTTGAAACATCTCAGTGGGTATTCTGTCAATAACTGGAGCCTTGTGTTTCACCAATTCCTTCAATGCACCTTCAACTTCTTCCTTCAATACCATTGATTCTTGACATTCCACCTTCTGAAATGGTTGAATATCAACAAATTCCAACTTCCTGCGACCTTATGTGAAAGAGTATGAATCAGTGCCTGGTTCTGCACCATTCTCACAGTGGTTGTTATGTTTGAGCCAATTACTGTAGCCACTGTGTCAATCCATCTTCCTAAGAATCTTCCTGTTTGTCACTGAACCTCTACTTTACCTAGCATGATGTCCTTCTCTGGGGACTAATTGCTCCTGATAATATGTCCAAAGTACACGAGTTTAAGTCTCTCAATCCTTGCTCCTTGCTTCTAAGGACCATTCTGGCAGCACTTCTTACAAGACAGGTTTGTTTATTCTTCTGGTAGTCCATGGTATTTTCAATATTTTTCACCAACATCATAATTTAAATTAATCTATTATTCTTTGATCTTCCTTATTAATTGTTCCACTTTTGCATGCATATAGAACAACTGAAAATGCCCTGGCTTAGGTCAAGTACACATTCATTCTCTAAGTGACAGTTTGCTTTTTAATACTTTTAAAACACCTTTTGCAGGTTTACCCAGTGCAATACAACATTTGATTTCATGATTACTGCTTCCATGGATGCTGATTGTGGATCCAAATAAAATGAAATCCTTGACCCCTTCAGTATTTTCTCCCTTTATCATCTTCTTGCTTGATGGCCCAGTATGAGAGTTTTTGTTTCCTTTATGTTGAGGTGTAATTCATACTGAGAGTTGTACTATCTGATCTTCATCAGTAAATATTTCAAGTCTTCACTTTAAGCAAACAAGGTTATGTCATCTGCATATCTTAGGCTGTTAAGGAGTCTTCTGATGATCCTGATTCTGTGTTCTTCCTCCTATAGTCCCAATTTTTGGGTTATTTGCTCAGCATAGCGATTGAATAAGTGTGGTGAAAGGATGCATCCTTGATCTACATCCCTGATGTACATTTTTTATTTCTGATTTCAAACCACATAAAATCCCTATTCTGTTCAAATGACTGTTTCTGTTATATGTACAGGTTCCAAATGAGCACAATTAAGTGTTAAGGAATACATATTTTTCACAATGTTATCCATAATTTTTTTATGATCTATACAGTCAAATACTTTTGTACAACTTTGTGAGTGTGCTCCCACTCGTAGCAACCCGGAGTGCAATAGAAACAATGTAACACAGGTAAACATCTTTCTGGTATCCTTTGCTTTCAGCAAATATCCATTTGTTATCAGCAATTATACAACAAAAAAATCAAAATAAATATACCTATTATCAAGACATTTATTCGACCTTGTAGTGGATGTCAAGTAGAGATTAAAAATGATACAAGAAATAGAAAATAATATGTGCAACTGTAAGTAGTTGTGAATATTTCAAAAGAATGTACAAGTACATTTGTGTTGATACATTAAATATCAAGTTAGATATTAGATCTATTACTTCTCTTGTGCAGAAACCATTAGAAAATAGAATATATAGTAGTTTTTAACAGCATTGTCAAAGAATAGAACATTGTAGGAATTAATATAAACAGTGTGCTATACCAATACAGAGAAAATTATAAAATATTATTGAGTAAAATGATATGTTGCTGTTGTTGTTTACAGGGATCATCGAGTCAGCTCAGAGTCATAGTGACCCCATGCACAACAGAATGAAACACTGCCTGGTTCTGTGCCAGCTTCACAATACTGGCTATACCTGAGCTGATAGTTGCAACCACTGGGTCAATCCATTTTATTGAGGGCCTTCCACTTTACCAAGCATGATGTCCTTCTCAAGGATTGGTTCCTTCTGACATGAGCAAATAAATGGGATGAAGTCTGGTCATTCTCACTTCCAAGGAGCATTCTGGCTGCACTTCTTCCAGGACAGATCTGTTAGTTCTTCCGGCAGTCCATGGTACTTTCAGTAGTCTTTGCCAATACCACAACTCAAAAGCATCAACTCTTCTTTGATCTCATTAATTGTCCAGCTTTCACAGGCATATGAGGTGAGTGAAAATACCATGGCTTGGGTTAGGTGTACATTAGTCTTCAAAGAGACATCTTTGCTCTTCAGAACTTTAAAGAGCTCTTTTGCAGCAGATTTGCCCAATGCAATACATTGTCTGATTTCTTGACTAATACTTCCATTGGTGTTGATTGTAGAACCAAGTAATATGAAATCTTTTGAAATTTCAAACTTTTCTCCATTTATGGTGATGCTGCTTATTGGTCCAGTGTGAGGACTTTTGTTTACTTTATATTGGGGTGTAATCCATAATGAATACTGTAGTCTTTAATCTTCAGTAAATGCTTCAAGTCATCTTCAATTTCAGCAAGCAAAGTTGTAATGCTTGCATATCGCAGATTGTTAATGAGTCTTCCTCTGATTCTGATGCTTCGTTTTTCTTCATATAGTCCAGCTTCTCAGATTATATGTTCAGCATATAGATTGAACAAATATGATGAAAGGATACAATCCTGGTGCACTCCCTTCCTTATTTAAATTATGCAGTATCCCCTTGTTTGATTTGAATGAAAGTCTCCTGGTCTATGTACAGGTTCCTCATGAGCACAATTAAGCGTTCTGGAATTCCCATTCTCTCAATGTTATCTATAATTTGTTATGATATACACAATAACTTTTGCATAGTCAATAAAACACAAGCAAACATCTTTCTGGCATTCTCTGCTTTCAGCCAAGATCTATCTGACATCAGAAATTGCATCCCTTTTTCCATGTCTTCTGAATCCAGCTTGCATTTCTGGAAGTTCCTTGTCAATACACTCTTTCAACTATTTTTTAATTATATTCAGCAAGAGTTTACTTGTATGTGATATTAATGACACTGTTTGATAATTTCCACAATCTGTTGGATCACCTCTCTTTGGAATGGGTACAAATATGGATCTCTTCCAGTCAGTTGGCCAGGTAGCTGTCTTCCAAACTTCTCGGCATTGATGAGTAAGTACCTCCAGTGCAGCATTCAATGTTGAAACCTCTTGATGGGTATTCTGTCAACTACTTTGACTTCTTCCTTAAATAATATATGTTCTTGATTATATGCCACCTCCTCAAATAGATGAACATTGACCAATTCTTTTTGGTATGATAACTGTGTATTCCTTCAATCTTCTTTTGAGTTTCCTACATCATTCAATATTTTGCCTGTAAAATCTTTCAATATTGCCACTTAAGGAGTGAATTTTTTCTTCAGTTCTTTCTGCTTGAGAAATTCTAAGCCTGTTCTTTCTTTTTGGTTTCCTAACTCCAGGTTTTTGCACATTTTGTTATAATTGACTTTGTGTTCTCATGCTCTTTGAAATCTTCTGTTCAGCTCTTTTATCTTGTCATTTCTTCCATTTGCTTTAGCTACTCCCATTCAAGAGCAAGTTTCAGAGTCTCTTCTAACTATCATTTTGTTCTTCTCTTTTTTTTTTGTCTTTTTAATGATCTTTAGCTTTCTTCATGTACGATGTTGTTGATATCATCTCACAATTCCTCTGTTTTTCAGTCATTGTGTTCGATGCATCAAATCTATTCTTTAGATGGTATCCAAATTCAGTTGGGATATAATCAAGATCATATTTTAGCTCTCCAGAGACAATATTTGGACTTAATTGTCTTCAGCTTCAACTTTAAATTGCATATACGCAGTTGATGGTATGTTCCATAATCAGTTCCTGGCCTTGTTTTGGCTGAAGATATTGAACTTTTCGAAACATTGCCTCTTGCCACTGATGTAGTTAATCTGGTTCCTGTGTACTCTATCTGGCAAAGTTCACATATATACCATCATTTGTGTTGTTGAGAAAAGGTATTTGCGATGAATGAGTTATTGGTCTTGCAAAATTCTATCATGAAATCTCCAATGTTATTTCTATCACCAAGGCCAAATTTTCCAACTATTGTTGATTCTTCTTTGTATCCAACTTTTCCATTCCAATCACCAGTAATAATTAGCATATCTTGATTGCATGTTCAGTCAATTTCAGACTGCAGAAGTTGGTAAAAATCTTCAATTTACCCATCTTTCGCTATGGTGTTTGATGCATTTATTTGAATAATAGTATTAACTGGTCTTCCTTGTGGGTCTGGTGTTTGGTGCATATATTTGAATAATAGTATCAACTGGTCCTCCTTGTGGGTGTTTAGATATTATCCTATCACTGAAAGCATTGTATTTCAGGATAGATCTATTTATTCATTTACTATTGTGATTTAGGTGAAAATTTAAGGAGCTAATTCACTTTCCATACAGCAGTTCACATATACTTTGTCTCATCACATTGACAACAATTTACCACAATGCAACAGCTCCCTTCCCACTTCCTCCCGATAGTTACCTCTTCCTTGTGTCCATCCCTCTGTGTACTCCTGCCCCCTGAGTGTCTCCCTGTGTATAAGCAGCCCTTCTTTCTCCCACGATTGTTCTCTCCAAGGAGTGTATCTACTTCAGGTAAATGTTCAACTCATATGCCTGTCTTTTGTTTGGCTCAAAGGCACAGGTGTGGGTTCAATTCCAGACCTGAAGGGCATCTAGGACCCATGTCTCAGTGCTTCCACCAGGCTCTGTTGGACCAGCAAACTTGGTACCCACCCCAATTTTTTTTCTCCAAATGATTTTGAGTTTTGTTCCACATTGTTCTCCCTCTCTATCCAGGATCTCCTACATAGATCCCCTTCAAAGTGGTTGACAGTGTTAGCTGGGCATCATCTAGTTCTTCTGCTCTCATAGTCGTATAGGCTGCAGATCGAATGGTGTACCAGTCACTAGGACTAATTGTTTCCATGAAATTTTGGTTTTCTTCATTCTTCTTTGCTCTGCATGAGTAGAGACCCATCGTTGCAACTAGATGGCAGCTTGAAAACTTTTAACATGTATTTCAGGATAGATCTTGAAACATTTTTTTGTGATGATGAATGCCATGCCATTCCTCTTCAATTTGTCACTCCTGGCATAGAAGATCATATGGTTGTCTGGTTCAAAATGGCCAAAAACAGTCCATTTCAGCTCACTAATGCCTATTATATCAAACTTTTATGCATTCAATTTCATTTTTGACAACTTCCAATATTCCTACATTCATACTTTGTACATTCCATGTTCTGATTATTGATGGAGGTTTGCAGCTGTTTCTTTCCATTTTGAGTAGAGTCACAGCAGCAAATAGAGTTTCCAAAAGCTTTACTCCATCCTCATCATTAAGGTCAATTCTACTTTGTGCTAGAGCTCTGATGGAGTACTGCCTAAGGCATTTGTCTGCCAAACAGAAGGCTGACAGTTCAAACCCACCAGCTACTTCTTGGAAGGAAGGTTGGACAATCTACTTCGATAGTGATACAGCCTTGGAAACCCAAGGAGGGGTCACTATGAGTCAGATCTGACTCCACGGCAGTGGTTGCGTTTTGGATTGCTACTTTGAGGAGGCAGCTCTTTCCCACTTGTGATTTAAATGTCTTCCAACATGAGTGGCTCATCTTCTGGCACTGTATTGGATAATATTTCTTTGTCTTCTCAGAGGAGAAACATCTAATACTAGACAAATCTAGTTGTCTCCTACTCATGTTCTGTCTTAATAACCATCATGCCTATGATAAACTTGCCTCTGAGACAAGGCCAATCCCTGCTTTCTTTATCAAGGCTCTGGTAGTACTCTTTTCTTTTCAGTACATGTCACAGTTTTCATTTTACATTTGTTTCTATTCTTCCTAAGTCACTTATTACTGGTTTTAAGCCCCACAAGGACAGAGGCTCTGTCTTTTTCATAGTAGTATATCCCAGCACCTAAAACAATGTCAGACTAAATAAATATTTGATGAATGAATGTTGTATGACTTGACAGTAAAACATGCATGTGGAGTGCTTGATTTCTAGAAAACCACCAATAGACACTATCTTTTAGTGAACTGACCAGATGGAGTTGAAAGATCAAGGAAGCAACCACTTGAGAGAAGTCTTAATCTACTTGAGAGCAAGATATTCTACCCAGAGAAACAACAGCATACTGTAATTTGAAATTAAATCCTTTTTATATTTGTGCTCTTAGTTGTAAGCTTATTTTAGGGGATCTTCTGTCAAAGGCAAATTTCTTTTTAATTGATTGGAGAAGGCCCTGAAGAACTTAATACACTATTTCTTTACTCCATGACAGTTTTGCTTTTCTGAAAAATAAAAGCATACCTAGGGCAAAAAAGACAAATGAACTGACTTCTGAAAAATAGCCATTTTCAGTTTTTGTCAAACATTGCTAAACAGTTAAATAACATTAAATTCTTTCTCTATCATTTCTTTTTAATAATTTAGAATTATCAGACAGGTCCCAGTTGATTGTACCTTATATACATTGATTAGAGTGTTCTCAGATATGTTTGTTCTTGTTGTTGTTAGGTGCCATCGAATCATCTCCAACTCATAGCAACCCTATGCACAGCAAATGAAACACTGCCCAGTCCTGAGCCAGCTCCCTGATTCTTGCTATACTTGAGCTTTTTGCCGCTGCTACCATAGCAATCCATCTTGTTGAGGGCCTTCTCCTCTTTCGTCGACTGTCCACCTTACAAAGCATGACTTCCTTTCCAGGAAATGGTGCCTTCTGACAACATGACCAAAGTATGTGAGATGAAGTTTGGCCATTCTTGCCTCCAAGGAGCATTCTGGCTGCACTTCCTCCAGGACAGACCTGTTAGTTCATTTAGCAGTCCATGGTGCATTCAGCATTCTTCACCAACACCACAGCTCAAAAGCAACAATTATTCTTTGGTCTTCCTTATTCATTGTCCAGCTTTCGCATACATATGAGGCAATTGAAAATACCATGGCTTGTGTCAGGCACACCTTAGTCCTCAAGGAGACATCTTTGCTCTTCAGCACTTGAAAGAGAT
>NW_006921936.1:3396728-3408447 GCF_000298275.1 Orycteropus afer afer
CATAGTCAATAAAACACAAGTAAACATCTTTCTGATATTCTTTGCTTTGAGCCAAGATCCATCTGACATCAGCAATGATATCCCTCATTCCACTTCTTCTTCTGAATTCAGCTTGCATTTCTGGAAGTTCTCTGAAAATATACCGCTGCAACTGTTTTTGAATTATATCCAGCAAGATTTTACTTGCATGAGATATTAATGATATTGTTCGATGATTTCCACATTCTGTGGGATCGCCTTTCTTTGGAATGGGTACAAATATGGATATCTTCCAGTCAGTTGGCCAGGTAGCTACCTTCCAAATCTCTTGGCATAGCTGAGTGAGGGCCTCCAGTGGGGCATCCATTTGTTGAAATATATCAGTGGTTATTCTGTCAGTTCCTGGAGCCTTGTTCTTCACCATTATTTGAGTGCAGCTTCCACTTCTTCGATGAATACCGTTGGTTCTTGAACAATATGCCACATATGCCACCTCCTGAAATGGATGGAGATTGACCACTTTTTTTGGGTACAATGACTCTGTATATTCCTTCCATCTTCTTTTGATGCTTCCTGTATCATTCAATATTTTGCCCAAAGAATCTTTCAATATTGCAATTTGAGGCTTAAATTTTTTCCTCAGTTCTTTGGTTTTGGTAGTTGGTGTGTAAATTTGAATAGTAGTAGTATTAACAGGTCTTCCCTTGTAGGCATATGGCTATTATCCTATCACTGACAGCATTGTACTTCAGGACATATCTTGAAACATCCTTTGTAATGATGAATGTCACGTCATTCCTCTTCAATTTTTCATTCCCGGCATAGTAGATCATATGGTTCTGATTCAAAATGCCCAAAACCCATCCATTTCAGCTCACTAATTCCTAGGATATCAGTCTTTGTGTGTTCCATTTCATTTTTGACAACTTCTAATTTTCCTAGATTCTTACTTCATACATTCCATATTCCAATTATTAATGGATGTTTGCAGCTGTTTCTCCTCAATTTGGGTCATGCCATGTCAGCACATGGAGGTCCTGAAAGACTTACTTTATCCATATCATTAAGGTTGGTTCTTCTGAGTGCCTTCCAACCAAAGAGGCTAGTCTTCCTGCACTCTGTCGGACAATGTTTCTGAGCTATTCATAAAGTTTCCCACTAATGTATCTGACAGTGCTTCTCTGCTATTCATAAGGTTTCCCCTGGCCAATTTTTGAGAAGTGGATGGCCTCTTCCTTCTTCCTAGGCTGTCTTAGTCTGTAAGCTGTGTTGAAACCTGTACATCATGTGCAACTTTGCTGACGTCTGAAACACCAGTGGCACAGCCTCAAGCCTCACAGCAACATGCAAGCCCCACAGGATGACAAACTGACAGACAAGTTTGTCTGCCTTAGCTGTTGGAAACCTCTGTGTCCTCTCCTTACCTAATTCCTACCTGAAACCCACTGCTTTGTGGTCCCTGGCTGCTCCCTCCCTTTCCTGGCTCTAGAGGGACTGGGGCTTAGCCTTGCCTCCTGCCCCTTTTTACCTGAATGTCCTGCTGCTTTGCAGGTCCCCAGCCTCCCAGATATGTTTTAAAATCCCTAAAATAAAAAAGACTTAGATGACAAAAAAAAGTCACTTTTTTTAAAGGCTAAATAGCCAGCAATGTAGTTCTCTTTCCTCTGTGTATGTGGGGGCTTGGGGATAGGAATGAGGAAGTGTTATTATTAGTTGCTATCAAATCAGTTCTAACTAAGCTGAATTTATATATAACAGAACAAACTTTGCCCAATTCTGTGCTATTTTCATGATCATCGATATGTTGGACTCCATTGTTGTGTCAATGTATCTAACGGAACGTTCCCTTGTTTTTGCTGACCCTCCACTTTACCAAACATGATATCATTTTCTAACCTTTGGTCCTTCCTGATGACATGTCCAAAATAAAGGAGAGAGAGTCTCACCATCCTCATGTCTAAGAAGCATTCTGATTGTATTTCTTCTAAAAGTGATCTGTTCATTCTTCTGACATTTCACAATATACTCAGTGTTCTTGACCAACATTACAGTTCAAATGAATCAAATTTACTGCCTTCATTTTTCATTGTCCAGCTTTCACATGTATATGAGATAATAGAAATGACCATGACATGGCTCAAGTGCATCTTAGTTGCCAAAATAATATCTTTGTTTTTCTTTAAATTTTAAAGAGTTCTTTAGCAATAAATTTGCCTGATGCAGTACTTCATTTTGCTGTTTCCATGGATTGTTAATCCAAGTAGAATGCAATTGTTTACAACTTCATTTTTTTTCTCCATACTGATGCAATTTTTTTTTCTAATCTGTCCAGTTGTGAGGATTTCTCTTTTCTTCTCATTCATGTGTAACCCATACTGAAGGCTATAGTTCAGGACCTTCATCAGTAGTTTTGGACCTTTATCAATAAGTACTTCAAGTTGTCTTCATTGTCTGCTAGGAAAGTTATATCATCTGCATATTGTAGGTTGTTAAAGAGTCTTCCTCCAATCATGATCATGCATTCTTGTTCATATAATCCAGCTTCACAGATTATTTGCTCAGCATACAGATTGAATAAATAAGGTAAAATGACACAATCTGTCACACCTCTTTTCCAATTACCAAACACAGTATTCCTAAAGGTGGCTGCTGCTCACCAGATCAATTATGTGACAACGTTAACCTATCAAATTCATGGCTTAATCTATTTCCTTTATGACTCCTGGAGCAACTATTTATAGCTACATACATTTATTTTAGCCTTTTTATTTTCTTCAAATATTCCTAAAGATGCTGATCAAAAAATCAAAGACATATTGCATTTTTTTCACATAACAATCTCAAATGTTCATTTTTTTCAAATTTAACAAAAGTTTTTAGACATGTAAATATAATTCACACATAATATGTTCAAGAATTATGTAATGTGTTCATTTCTTTTAAATTTTAGAAACACCATACATAAAGTTGTGGCTGACCTCAAGGTTATAAATGGGGTCACTATTGCCCTCAGATTACCTATTTTATTTACATTTTTATTCTTACTTTAAGAAAGGTCATTTCCTAGAAATATATATATATATAGCTTAATAATTCCATTTTCAAATTTAAAATAAATTTGAATACTATCCATATAAATCATGCCTACTTTTTTCTGTCCTGGAAATATTTTAATATACAGTATGAAAGTCAAGCTACCCATCATTTTCAATGCAAATATTGACTACAATATAGTAATTTGTACACTGAAGTTAACAAACCTAATGTGTTTATCCATTTATCTGTTAATGGGCATTATTACTAGCAATGAATATAAATGGCTGAATAAAAATTTGCTATGCAAAATATCATGCTTTCAATTCTTATACTGGAAGATAACAACAACTTTTGTATTATGTATGACATATTTTAAAACCAAAAAAACAAACAAATGAAATCCTACCATATATTGATTTTAAACTTTGTAATATCTGATCACTGAATCTGTGATTTAAGGAGCAATATTAACTGTGAAAAACACATTAATACCTTTTAGTTCTATGCTTTGAAGCAGAAGTCAATCTCTATACAACTTTGGAGCAAGCCCCATTTGACTAATTTCCAAGAGAATACATTGCCAAAGAAGGCAGCTACTTGCATCCCTAGCTACTTTACTTTCCAAATCACTGCCTTAGTTGCCAATAAAATTATGATAATATTTAGACTAGATGGAATTTAGACTTGCGGTTCATTTGTTTGCTGAGCCAATTTACGAAGAGTCAAAACAGTTTCTATTCCAGTCAGCAATTGATGGCTCTTTTATTACAATAGCATTAAGGTAAAATTACTAGTTTGAACTGATTTCTACCCTTTTACCTCGCTTCCTCTCTTTTATACATCATGTCTTGTCATTTGAACTTTTAATTTACGTTAAGTTGATAAAATTATAACTTACTATGTACCAATTTGTCTGCATATATATTTTAAGTATACATAACTAAAACTTGTGAAATTATTATGAAGAGTGTATGTAAATATATGTACCAAACCAATTGCCCTTGAGTCAGTTCTAACTCGTGATGTCTCCATATGTTGTGGAGGAGAACTACATTTCACAGAGTTGTGCCAGGCATTTCCTTCAAACTTCAGAGCGGCATTAAACTGTTGACCTTTTGAAGTGCTCTGCTGACTGCTCTGTCATCATAGGCCAATACCTCTGACATAAGGCCAATACCTCAATTTTTAAATAATTTTTAAGTATTATTGCCTTTTACTATCAGTATCTTTATAAGTCTGATCTTTATTTTTCTTTGAGGGTTGGAAACATTGCATCTGAGGATGATAACATCAGCAAATTACATGTTGCAACATTGTACACAGTGCATAATAATAATGAGAATATGTATAAATAAAGGACAGTCTTAAATGCATTTCATCAAACCCAAATACCTCATAAGAAGGGGTTACTTTTATGTGGTTACCATGTCCTATGAATCTTATTGTGAATTAACACACATAAGACTGAATTATATTCTTATACAGAATAGTAAGTATTGTGTGTGTGTAAAATTGGAGAGACTGAATTATTTTATTTTCCTGAAAAATGGAATTTATTGTACCCTTTTAGGGGACTGTAGAGTAGGGTGGATCATTTCAATGCATTGAAAGCATTAAATAATTTGATGTTGGGTTGCAGTCTTGATAAGGCTCATTGTACACCTTGCTCACTTCTACTTTGGGAAAATAACCCTCTGGTAATCCCAACAATGAGCTATTGTGTTACTAAGCCTCCTCTACCTTGTAGATCTTCAACTTAATACAAAACAAAAAAACCCTGCAACTTCCAAGATCCTCTTTATTATGAACATATTACATATCTACTATATTAGGTTGCACAATCTACTTCAATACTGATACTGCCTCAGAAACCCAAGGAGGGGTCGTTATGAGTCGGGTCTGACTCCAGGGCACATAACAACAATAGTAGCTTTTACTTGTTATGGATTATGGATTACTTAACTCAACAGTAAATTAAATCAAATATAGAAGGTAAAGGCAATTCATCCCTGGGTTGTATAAATAATACAGAAAAGTGAAAATATGACAGATGAGAAATAAGAAAGATGAGACTAGGATTCTTATATATGTGATTTCTTGACCTATTAGGTTATGCAGCTTAAGTATTTGGCAAATTCCTTGATGAGATAATGTCCAAATATTGAGAATGCTTCTCTGAGCCTCTTTTCCTTGGATTTTTGGCTAATTTGGGAGTTTTAAGCTTTTTTTTTTTTTTCCTTGACCCCCTTAACTTTGCCAAAAGTGTCCTTCATTTTACCAGTCACTCTCTTTCAGCCTAGCATAATAGATTCTATTCTAGGTCAAGAATCCGCATATTCCACAAGGAGAAATGAATTGGGCTGAATACTGAGCTCACCTCATTGAGTTTCTCTCTCATTAGCATTTTCATTACACAAGTTCTGTTTTGTCCAGTGTTATATCCTAACTGCCTAGCACATACCTGGTACAGAGGAGATGTACTAAAATTATTGGTAATCAATGTTCATAAGGTTATGATGGAACTTGTATGATCATGCATCTCTTGTTGTTGTTGTTATGTGCCGTCGCGTCAAACCCGACTCATAGCAACCCCTCCTTGGGTTTCCAAGGCAGTATCACTACGGAAGTAGGATTGCCCAACCTTCCTTCCGAGGAGTGGCTGGTGGGTTTGAACTGCCAGCCGTCTGGTTAGCAGGCAAGTGTCTTAGCCACTATGCTAACAGGGGTATATAAATGGATGTAATCAATATTTAGGAGTTCTATTTTGTTTACCCACCACACCCCATTTTTTATTTTGGTTTATTTCCATATTTGCCTTATTTCTATGTCTTTTTTCTTCCACTGAGGACTATCTTGATTGGGTCTTAGAAACTATTTAGCTTTTAAACTAATTGTGCCTTGTTGTACATGTATGCATAAAGAAGCATTTTTTGAGAGCAAGGAAGTTATTTGTCAAAATTAGTAGTCTTTTAATCTTATTAATATATTTTATAGACATTTCTGTAAGCTGCCACTTTAGTTTTATAAATAAAGGCTTGGATCCTTGTGGTGGAAAACTCTAATTCATAGCATCAAATAACATTAATTTCAAATGCAACACACTCATGTCCAAATAGAGCTCTGGCCTGGTATAGGGAGCCTCTTCTAGATACCAGAAGTTGTTCAGTATAAACCTCTGGCCATATTTGCCTCATGCTCTTCTCTCACACCTGAGAATGTATTATAAGATGCTCTGTTTAGTGATAAAGGAGCTCTGGTGGTGCAGTGCCTAAGGCATTTGACTGCTAACCAGAAGGCTGATGGTTCAAATTCACCAGTGACTCTGTGGAAGGAAGATGGGACCATCTACTTCTGTAAAGATTTCCCACCTCAGAAACCCAATGGGGGTCAGTATGAGTTGGAATCAACTCAATTGCAGTGGCTTTATTTGGGTTTGGTTTAGCTATGATATTCAACAATTCCTGTATATCTCCTGATCCTTAGTTACCAGGTTTTCTAAATAATGTAAAGATGGCTTTTAATGCACATATTTTTTATCAAAAATTCCATGGATGCAGAGATATTATACAGAAATAATCAAGAACAATAAAAATATGTCTAAAGTAGAACCAAAGTAAGGGAGAGATTGTTGAATGCATTTCTCAATTGTAACAAAATAAATGCAAATCTAAGATTAAAATGAAATCACTCATAATCCTATGATCCTAACATAATTATTGCCAGTAAGATAATTTTGTAAAACACTTTATGAGGAATTACTAGGAACTACAACTATGCATATACTTTCACTCAATAATCTCATTTCTGGTAATTAATCCTGAGGAATTAAATCAAAAGAAGAATATAGCTTTGTGCATTGATATGTTCATTTTAACTTTAATATTAATGGCGAATGTTCAAACAGGCAAAATATCTGATTAAGGGAAAATGATAAATTGTACTTCAAGTTAATCAATCCTTAAGATGATGATGACAATAGTCACATGGGAAATCCATTTAATATAATGTAGACAAAAAATGTTTCAGGGTTGTCATAATAAAAAAATTAAATTATTCATTTATATGGTCAAGGAATAAACTTAATCCAATATGAAATAGGTGCATTACAATAGTAGAGTTGCTGTGAATTTTCTTTCTTTGTACACATTATCATCAGTATTATGTACTACCTACAATTTTGCAGTATGTAATTTGCTGATGTTATCATCCTCAGAGACAATGTTTCCAACCCTCAAAGAAAAATAAAGATCAGATTTATAGAGATGTTGATAATAAAACATAATAATGATGAAAATGGATTAAAAAACCAAGGTATTTGACTTATGTCAGAATTGATTTATGACACAATCATCAGAACGGGACCTCATCTTAAGTAAAAGACCAGCTGTATTGGTTAAATATAGTGCCATGTTGTTGTTGTTGTTAGGTGCTGTTCTTATAATGCATGTGCAAAAAATATGGAAAATTAAAAAGAAGTAAATGAATCTGAGTTTAGTTATAAAATACTCCTGGAGTACGCAGCTATGGAAATTTATTAATTGATGATTATTTTAAATTATATTTAGTCTTTCAGTCAGTTACTTTTATTTAGCTATTATTATGTGTAGACACGATACTAAGTAGTCAAGCAATGGATTCAACCACTATATAATTTTTCAAGGTAGAATCACTCTGGGTCTTATTCAGTTTTAGATGTCCAGTTTCTAAAACAATGGCAAGAACATGGCAAGTTCTTGATGCACAACTGTTAATTATATTTTGAGATTATGAATTTTGACAGCCTTCTAAAAATTAATTTCATTTTGAATAGGCAATACATACTTTTCTGGTTACCTAGTGCCACTGTGACAGGAATATACCACAAATGGGATGGCCTTAACAAATAGCAGTTTATTGTCTTACAGTCTGGAGTCTTTAAGTCCTAGTTCAAAGTGCCAGGCTCTGGGGCTGAGTGAAAGTCCTTCAATCTTGGGCTTCAGCTCTGCATCCTGGTCCTGGCCCGCTGGAGTTACAGGATTTTCTTCACTCAGACAGCTGCTGGCTGCTGAGGCTGACAAGCCCAACAGTGACAAGTAAAAAGGCACAGTCCGGATGTTACCAAACCACATGGCAGGCCATTAACCCAAGTCCATTTTAAGTGTTAAGGTTGGCAGAGCATGGCAGGCTGCTGAACAATGGCACAGCTACATGCAGGGTCCAAGCATGCCATAAGCTAGAGACCATTCCCCAAAGCTTCTGCTTATATACAGGAAGCAGACAACATTCCCTAAGGCAGTTACTGAGCTGCTCACAGTAGATTCCACCATGGAGTTGATTACGAGTCTCATCATGGGATATACTGCTGCCTAGCCATTCAGCCAGGCCCACCCAAGTTGACACACAAACTGATCTACCATACATACACATGGATAAAAATACAAATAAATAAATAATATAAATTACTAACCACTTTTCTCTTCCTATACATCCAAGAAAATATTTATGTATGTTATTTTTTCTCTTTTTATAGAATAGACTGACATACAAAAATTACTGTGGATAGATTTTTTTTTCCAATTATCAATATATTTCAGAAATCTTTCTAGATCTGTGCAATTTGACCTTTCTCATTTTCTTTTGTGACCACATAGCATTCCATCATAATAGTTCATTTGTTTGTTTTCACTCATAACAACTTTTTTTTTTCCTCCCTCAACATTTTCAATTACTTCAGTTGTTTTGGATGACATCATACAAGTTATAAGAGTCAAAAATGAAGTCTTTAATATTTTTGAAAGCTTTCTGTCACATGTATTACCAATTCATTAGGTAATTCTGTTAGGTCTACCTTTGAAGCATATCAAGCATCTAACCACCTCCCATCAGTTGCACTGGGCTGTCATCACCTCTCACCTGGATTAATATAATTATCTCTTAAATGGTCTGCTGCTTTCAATTCTTGTCCCCTTTTGAGTATAGTTTCAAAACTGTAACAGAAAATATTCTTTTAAAATGTAATATAAGACTTCCAAAACTGGTTAATGTAAACACATACCCTATGTCTCCCATTGCATAAAATTAAAAACTATCAGAATACATGAAAACTATCTGAAGACTCTGCAAAGTCAACAGTAGCAGATGGATTAAGGAGGGAAGTCAAAACTCAAAGGAAGATCCCTATGGTGAGGAATCCTTGGTTTTATTTTACTCTTCCTTGTTTCCTTTTTCAGACTCTAAAGCAGCCTAATACTGGAACTATGTGGCAGGCATGGCATATTCAAAGAAAGCCTTTATCTTTCTGTTACAGAAATTAGGAAGCATGACCACTATGAAATGAACTGTGTGGGAGAAAATGCCACATGTTATACTCTCTTGGTTTACTCTTCATCCCTGCCCTAAGTCAAGCCCCAATTGTGAAGGTGCATCCCATAGCAGTAGCAGTGACAATGGAGGAGGCAGAGTGGTGGTGGCAGTGGATATGTAAGCACCTAGAGCTCAGGAAAAGAAAAGAAAAATTCTCACTAGAGAAACTGAAGACAGGGGTTCTGGTTGTCTGAAAAATGCATGAAGAATCCTATTTTTCTCTTTCTTTCTCCTTTCTCAAGCTGCTATGCCCCAAGGTGACCCAATTGTATAAAGAACCCAAGAGTACAGTGAAGCCAATATCCTGGAATAATAGCTAAATTGCCCCTAAAATAGGTCTCAAGTACCTAGAGAAATGGGGTAACTATGAAGAACTTAAACTGGAAAAGGGATTCCTTAAATCCATGCATAAAATCTGTAGCTCAACCTGAGCTGTGTGTGTATGAAACTTACCAGAGCAACACACCAAAAGTTTTGAGAACTGAACTCTGATGTAGATTATTTTCCAAGTCTCACATTGTCACCTTGATTGGTGCACATGTTGGGTGGATAAGAATATCATTACCAAGGATTTGGGAATGAAACGGATCTTGGAACTATGATGAATAGAAGTTAAATCATGACATCCACTCTGAAACTAACCTGGCTGATTGTCAACTAAAACAAACAAAAAACAGTAGAAACCATTCTTCAAAGAATTTTAACAGGATTTATGAAATGCTCCAAATGTCTAGGATATAGTACTGAATTACTTAACATATCAAAAAAAGCTAAGCATACCACAACATTCAAGCAAATAAAGGCTACAAAAATAGACTACAATCCTGAGATAACTTATGTATTGAAACTATCAACAGACACTTTCAAACAGCTATTATAATCATGCTTACACCTAAGAAATACTCTTGAAACAAATGGAAAAATAGAAGTCCTCAGCAAAGAAATTGAGTTATAAGAATGAACCTACAAGCATTTTAGAAATTAAAAATACAGTAACACAAATAAAAATTCACTGGATAGGCTAAATAGCAGAAATGAAACAACAGAGGAAAGAATCAGTGAGGTTGATGATAAATCAATAGAAATGATCTTACCTGAATAAGAAACAACAAAGTTTTATTGTCTATTTTCTTGATGTTAGTGTTGTTATTGACTCTTTGCCTTCAAATTCCCACATCACCTAAATAGTGTAAATGTGGACACAATTTGCTGTGCATTTGTGCTTTCAAGTTTTTACAGCACATTTCTTTTCTTCAGAAAATGCCCTGAGGAGGGTAAAACTTTCTTGCTGATTTCCTAATGGTATGTTTTCAGTCTGTTCCTGCCACCAGCTCATGTGTCCTTTCCTTACATAGACTTTAGAAACCTAGCTCCTTTGGGCATTATCTGAATCTCATGTCATACCTGACTACTCATGACCACTATCAGCTCAGGATGTTGCTCTTCTAGCCACTAGTTTTTTCTTTGTTTGTGGTCCCTGGGAAATTTATTTCTTTTTCCACATGTTATGTATTTAATATTTAGTATATCATACTTTATCTAATATTTTACATGTTTGTAGCAATATGGGGAGTTCTACATTGAACCAAAGCGTCATATTGTCAGAACTAGAAAAATCCATGGTTCTAAGAACAATTTCCTTTCCCTCTCTATTATAATTTTAAGTAGACGATTTCCACATTCCTTTGGTTTGAAAGTTATGGAAAATGAAGAAAAGTGATACACCCTTTTTTATCAACATTGACAAAATATAAAAACAATGTGTTTTTTTTTTTAATTCCTTTCATTCCATCTTACACAACACACTATTTTTTCTTGCAAATTTGAAAAAAAAGTAATGACAAAATTTCTCTTGAATTTAAAAATCTGCTTCTCTTTAATCTTTAATGAACTCTGTTGGGTTATTTTATAATTTTTACTTAACTCTATAATCTCAGGTTTCATACTATTTTCTCATAGCTTAGTAAATTGTACTAGATATCATTCTGGATCCTACTTAATAGCTTGCTCTTTTTTTTTTTTTTTTTTTTTTTTGAGTCTTAATTCAAATTCCCTTAGTGCACTATTCTTTTGTATTTCCTATTTCACTTTCAGGAAACAGGAGGAACTTATGTTATATAGCTACTTATAATGTATGTACTTATATTATGATAAAGTAGCTGCTTCATCGGACATGAATGAGGGCTTGCACAAGAAACTCAGATTCTTCTTCATTCAAAAATGTTTACTGAGAGAGGCGGCGCAAGATGGCGGACTAGGCAGAAGGATTGCACAAACCCTCTTCAACAAAGAAAAGGGAAACCAATTAACACAGACACAGAAGATAATCTTGGACCCCTGAGCCTTGAAGGAAAGGATGCAG
>NW_006921936.1:3416637-3446129 GCF_000298275.1 Orycteropus afer afer
TATGAAAAGTGAATTTACTCTGTAAATCTTCACCCAAATCCTAATAAAAAAAAAAAAAAAATGTTTACTGAGTGTCAAGTTTTTAAGCTAGAAAGGAGACACAGCTCACAGTCAACTGTAAGGGAGTGATTAGTTATAGTGTATTAAGTATTAAACTGGGAATAACTATGTTAAAGAAAGAATGGAAATTTATCTTATACAAAATGGGAAATTCAGGAAACTCTTAAACCAAGGGTGTAATACTTGCACTGAGACTTGAAAAAGAGAAGAAGTTTTCAGCTTGAGGAAATAACATTACAAAATATGAAGGAGTGAGGAAAAAGGATGTGTACAATAATGCAATCATTTTGGTGTGGCTAAGCCATAAATCGTATGTGAAAAGTTGAGTGGTGTTCAGCCCCCATGAGCTTTTGGTGTAAGCCATGACCAGATCTTGAATGACTTTTTTGTGCTCTGTTTAAAGAATTGAATCTCTTCTGGAAGGCACTGGCAAATGTGCTGATGAATGCCAACCAAGAAAATTACCTAATTAGATTTGCAGGTTTGAAAGATCATTGTGTCAGCAGCAGGGAGTACTGATGGCAAAATATCTATGAATAATCCTATCATTCAATAAAGTGATGGTTCCCTTTTTTTTTGCCTTAATCTTTTTTTGCCTACTTAATCCCTCCAAATTAAATATACATGCATGATTCCCCAGGAAAATAATTTCAAAACATCAACTGTGTCTTATGACAAACATGGTATTGAGAACTAAAGATACTAAGATAAATAAGACAGGGTTCTTCACCTCAAAGAGCTTATTACTTTATTTGGGGGTGGGTGGCTTTCAATACTGGTTCTGAGTGGCATCACACAATAATGCACTGGTCACTATATGTATTAACAGAGAGTCAGGGGATATTTTGTATAGGAAATAAAATTTACCCCAAGTCTCACAAGATTCATAAAATTCTAGAAGGCATTAACTCCCTCGGCTAGTACTAGTTATTGCTCAGCTAAAAACTACCACCATTCCAAAACTTATTGTTTTATTTTTTAAAATTCATCTAGCCTATGTTTTATTAGGAACCTAAATGCGGTGTTCTCTGGGATGTATTTTGAAGGAGGACAGTTTACCTTCAAACATTTCTTTCAGTGTTTGCTTTTCCTTCATTTTCTTCCCATTATCTTTAACCCTTTACTATCTTTCACTTAAACTCTTATAATTCCTCACTCTGGGACAATCTGTTTTACACAGTACTATTAAAGGGACCTTTCCGGAAGATTGATCTGTTCCTATGACTCCTTTTTTTTTTTTTCTAAGTGTTTGGTAGTCTTCTGCTGCCTTCAGTAAGAAATCCAAAGCCCTATTAAGACCACCTAATTCCCCTTACCAGATGATAAGGCACACCTCATCACTTCTCCCGTTTTTCCTCACTTCTGACATCATCTGTCTATCCATCCTTCCATCCATCCATTCATCCCTTCATATCTATGAATCATCTATCCTTCTATTGTCTATCTATCATCTACCTATCTACTTTTTCAAATGTGTCCTTGTTGTAGAGCTAGCCTCTCACTTTGAAAGCACAATTAGTCAGGACCCTGAATTATAACACTTTTCTTTTTGTATGAAATTATTTATGTATCAATTTTCCATTTCAACTCAACTCAACTCACTGCCGTGGATTGGATCCGACTCCTAGTGACCCCTCCTTGGGTTTCCGAGGCGGTATCACTGTAGAAGTAGATTGCCTACCTTCTTTCTGAGGAGTGGCTGGTGGGTTTGAACAGCCAGTCTACTGATTAGCAGTCAAATGCCTTAGGCACTAAGCCACCAGAGCTCCCAATTTTCCCTGTAGAATATGAATATTTAAATTTGAGGATTGTGTTTTATTTATATTTGAATTCCCAGTACTTGGAAAAATTCCTATCCAAGTTCTTATCATGTTGAAGGTATGCAGCACATTTTGAAGTGAATAAAACAAAAACAAATTAACAAGATCAAATTGAAAACAAGATTTAGAAGAAGAAGTAAAATAATAAATTTGTCAGAAACTTTCTTTTGGAAAACAGAGATGCTAAAATAGTTTCCTATAGGCTACCATGACACTTAGGTATTCTAAATTTGTCTTTGGGTTTTCCAAAGTTAGTCACGGGCCTTTTTTCTAAGTCCATTAGAATACTTTTAGAAAACGAAGTTAACAAAATATACTGAATAGAATAAAATTTTATATATAGGAGCCATATCATTAAGCTTTTACAGAGCATCAGTTTGATTCTATTCAGATTCCTGAGTGTTTGTATAGCTAACCTTTTCTTTATTTGAATTCAGAATATATCAGTTCATGTGCTTTATTATTTTTAATATGACTTCAAGACACTCCAGGGTACATTTTATTATTCCATTTATTCATGCCTAGGGTACATTATGAGCTGCAAACCTAAAAGCTAAGTACTTTAAACACCAAAATCATGTATTAGTGGATCAATAAAACATACCCTGGAGTATCTTGATCCTATAATATGTCTCCTACTTCTTATCAAAGGAAAAAAAAAAGTAATTAATCTAGAACAAAACTAATACTTTTAAATCACATCATTCTATTGTTACATATTTCATACAGCATGCAATAGGAAAACAATGGGGGTTTCTTTGTTAGGACTTTACTGGAGACATTATAAATTATACAGTCAATCTCTTGAAAGACAAAGAAGTATATCTATTCTAAAGATTCTACAGATAGATAGCCCAAGTCTAGGTAAAGGACTGAACATTTAAATCAGGTAATTCATTATAGAATTTCAATCTAAAACAAAAAGAATTTGACAATGGTAGATTCCATGTAATTAAATACATCTCATAAACTGAAACTTACCATTTCATTAAAATTCAACATTATATTGCAATAGATTGCATCCACTATACTTTCTTATTATAGTCTTTCCATCTGCCCTGTGCTGGCTACTTAGTTCTTTTTCACAAGATTTGCTACATACAACATATCAAGTGGCAGACTGCACATACTCAAACAATATACATTAAAATAAATGAATAACTATTTTACTAAACAAATTCAAATTTCATTTTGGAAGCAAGTTAATTATAAGTAAAAATGAGGTACACATATTCACATGTATTTTATGAATAACCACTTTTACATTGTTGTTGTTGTTATGTTCTGTCGAGTCAGACCTGACTCATAGCGACCCCTCCTTGGGTTTCTAAGGCAAGGCGGTATCACTACAGTAGTAGTTTGCCCAGCCTTCCTTCTGAGGAGTGTCTGGTGGGTTTGAACCACCAGCCTTCTGGTTAGCAGTCAAGTGCCTTAGGCACTACACTACCAAAGCTCCCCACTTTTACATACTCCTCCCTTATTGACTATTTTGTTATCTGAATTTTCACAATTACGACAATAATAAAAAATCAACTAGCTGACTATTTTGCCCATTAATGAGATATTGTTGTTATGTGCCATCGAGTTGTCCCAACTCATAGCGACCCCTCCTTGGGTTTCCAAGGCAGTATCACTACAGAAGTAGATTGCCCCATCTTTCTGGCAGGAATGAATATGTAGGTGTGAGGTGGGAGTAACATTGGTTGTGATGTTTAAGATTATATGCCAACTTGGCTGGGCCATGATTCTCAATACATTGGCAGTTATGTGATGATGAAATTTTGGAGTTGTATAATTATGTAATTTGGCAGTCAGGTAATGATGTAGTCATTCTCTGTTTTGTGATGTGATGTGGTCATCCACCATTTTTGTATAACGCTAATTTTCCCCTAATGGCCTGGTCTTTGGAACCTAAGCAAGTTAATAAGTGAGAAGTGGGTGTATATAATTATATATGAACAAAATAACATGCAAGAAAATTTAACTATTACTATATATTCAAACCCACCAGCCAATCCTCGGAAGGTAGGTTGGGCAATCTACTTCCATAGTGATACCGCCTCAGAAACACAAGGAGGGGTAGCTATGAGTTGGGTATGACTCGATGGCATGTAACAGCAACCACAACAACAACATATAATGTGTTATACTGAGTTTTCATCTCATTTGATTTTCACTGTAGCATTAGGCACAAAGTTATATTATAGCATCATAAATTATGAGACATCTAAGGCTAAAAGATATTAAGTATATTTCTCATGGTTGTAACTGAAAGTGATAAAATTTTGAAGCAAACAGAGCTTGAATGTGTATAATTGCAAAGCCTATTTTCTTTTTGTTGTCACATCTTTAAACTGTATGCATTTAGCCCTTTCTTTAACAGAACTGACCCATCTTTAATGATTCAGAGATAAATCCAGGGTTGACCCTATTGTGAGCATTTATCATGATTGCACATTGCCACAGACCATGAAATTGGTGCAGAACAAAGTGAATCTATACTATCCTAATGATTTATATCTCACATTGAATATTTCATAGTCTTTCTTTTTCTTCTTTTATGTACTGTAAAATCAATTGTTTAAACTTTGGATAAGTGGATAAATGGTATTTCAGAACAAATTAAAGAAGAAATGTGAAATTTTTCTGTTCATTTTTCATTTGAAACTGAATATTGCTCATAGGAAAAGAATAATCTATCATCAAAAAAGAAAACTCTTTTCAAAATAATAGTTCTCTATTCTTCACTGGAGGAGTTCTGGTGGCATAGTGGTTAAAGAATTTGCTTACTAACTACAAGGTCAGCAGTTAGAACTCACTAGCTGCTCTGTGAGAGAAAGATGAGGTAGTCTGCTTCTTTGAAGACTTAGAGCCTTGAAAACTCTGTGGGACAGATCTACTCTGTCCTATAGTGCTGCTACGCATTGGAATCAACTCAATGGATGTAGGTTTTTGTTTGTTTGGATTCTGCGCTGATAGCAACCCTGGTGGTTCAATGGTTAAGTGTTTGATTACTAAGCTGAAAGTCAGCAATTTGAATCCATTAGCCATAGGAGAAAGATATGGCAGTTTGCTTCTGTAAAGCTTTACAGCCTTGAAAACCCAAGGGGGTGTTCTACTTTGCCCTATAGTGGCACTATGAGTCAGAATTGACTCAATAGCAATTTTTTTTTCCTGCCCCAAGGCAAGTAACTGTTGTAAAGACTATTTAAATTGCTGGAGAATGTATAATGAACAAGTCTGTAAATTAAAAATTGAATTGAGGTTATTTGTTGTTGTTATGTGCTGTCGAGTTGAACCCGACTCATAGCAATCCCTCCTTGGGTTTCCGAGGCAGTATCACTATGGAAGTAGATTGCCCCAACTTCCTTCTGAGAAGTGGCTGGTGGGTTTGAACCTCCAGCCTTCTGGTTAGCAGTCAAGTGCCTTAGGTACTGTAAAATTGATTCTGACTTGTAGTAATACTATGTACAACAGAACAAAACACTGCACAGTCCCCTGCCATAGGAACAATCATTACTATAATTTGACAGTTTTATAATGATACGATTTGGCATTTATGTAATTACACAGTCATCCTCCACTTTATGATCTGATGTGGTTATCCTATCTTTTTGCAAAATGCCAATTTTCACAAAACAAAAATGACCTGGTCCTTTTGAGCTCTTCTTTCAAACCTAGTCATATCAATAAGTGAGTGCCTATGGTGTTTATGTTTGTGTTCAACTTGACTGGGCCTGCCTGAGTGGCTGGGCAGCTGGTGATAGTTATTACCCATGATGAGACTGGCAATCAACTCCATGGTGGGATCTACCACAAGCAGTTGAGTAGCTACTTTGGGTATGTGGTCTGCTTCCTGTATATAAGGAGAAGCCTTGGGAATGGTCTCTAGCCTATAGCATGTTTGGGCCCTACATGTAGTCATGTCGTTGCTCAGCAGCCTGCTATGCTGTGCCGACCTTTGGACTTACAACTGACTTACGTTAATGGCCTGCCGAGTCATTTGGTAACATCGGGACTTACGCCTTCTTACTTGTCAACCTTGGGGCCTCTCAGCCTCAGCAGCCAGCAGCTGTCTGAGTGAAGAAATGTCTCTAGCTCCAGTGGGCCAGGAACAGGAGGCAGAGCTGGACCCCAACATTGAGTCGCTTTCACCCAGCCCCTAGAGCCTGGCACTTTAACTTGGACTTAAAGCCTCCAAATTGTAAGAATGAACTCCTGTTTGTTAAGGCTGTCCCATTTGTGCTATATTCTTGTCAGAGCGGCACCAGAACAGTGCCCACTGCTGCACTCACTGTGTCAGTGCATCTCATTGAGGGTCTTCTTCCTTTCTGGTGACCCTTCACTTTATCAAGCATTATGTCCTTTTCTAGAAACTGGTCCCTCCTGGTAACATGTTCAAAGTAAATGGGATGAAGTCTCACCATCTTTGCTTCTAACAAGTGTTTTGGCTATACTTTTTCTAAGAGAAATTTGTTCTTTCTTCTGGCAGTCCCTGGTAGATTATTTAACAGATAATAACTACACCCACTCCTCACTTATTGACATGATTAAATTTGAAAGTCCAGATCATAAAGACCAGGTCATTTTTGCTTTGTGAAAATTAGATTATGCAAAAAGGGAAAATAACCTCATCAGATTATAAGATGGAAGATAACTATATAATTACATAATTGCAAAATCATATCATTATATAATTGTAAATTATATCATTACATAATTACCAAATTAATCATTACATAAATACCAAACCATTGAGAACCCAGGCTCAACCAAGTTGACACATAATCTTGAGCATCACACTAGTGTTACTTTCATCTTGCACTGGGGCATTCATTACCACAAAACATATGTTGTTAATGTGAAAAATAGTTGAATGTTTTTTTCTACTATTGTCATAAAAGGAAATTGTCAGCTAATGAGATAGTTGATAAGTGAGGAAGACATATATCAAACAAAAATGCCAAAGATGCTAACATGCCTTATATTTTTCTGTTGCACACTTCACTTAATTTTTTTTTTAAATATATTGTAATAAAATAGATATAGAAAAACATTCATGATTTCAACCATTTTTTGCCTGTGTTATTAAGTGACATTAATTAGCTATACCATATTGCATAACTACCAATTTTTTTCCATAACTCTTAAGAAAGACTAAATATTTTTTATGCAATAATCCTGTTACCCTCTTCCCCACTATTCTTCTTTTAACACCCTGGTATTAATGTATTCAGTGAAGTTTTTGCATTTAATTTAACTACACATATACGTGTGTGTGTGTGAGTGTACACATATATATGTATATATAAGATGTAACTTTTGTTCATATATCCAACAGTAAGACATTGAGTAATTAATATGTTTCAAGAATTAAAACTTGGTAGCTCTGGTAAAATGGAATAGGCCGAAAAACAACACAGACCATCTTTTACAAAGAAAAAAGGAACCGAGTAACATGGATACAGATGATAATCTTGGAGCCCTGAGTTTTGAGAGGAAGGATACTAAAGTGGACTAAACTCCAAATAGTAGAAGAACCTGAATGAAAACACCCAAAAAGGAGACATACAGAGCTATGGAGTCAGAGATCCTGATGGCATGGACAGCTTGGATATTGCCAACGGGTGTTAGGACCTAAGAATTAACCTAAAAATCAGCCCTGCTTGCCAGGGGCGGTATGAAGGACTGCACTGGTGGCTGGCAAATAAAACGGGAAGCCAGAAAGAGGAAAATGGGCTGAGCTGTGAACTCTTGGCTGTCCAGAGGACCCAGCCATTTCGAATGTTTACAAGCAATTCGACCACTTTGATATGTAAAATGACAGTGATCTCTCAGATTTCAGAGACTCAGAAACCCAAGGAGGGGTAGCTATGAGTCTGGGTTGACTGGAGGGCAAACAACAACAACAACAAAGGTAAGAATAGACTCCAGTTGCCAGGGACCACAAAGACATACTAGACATGGAGGAGTGGAATGGTGTGATATTGCCCTTGGTACTCTTATACCCCACACCCTCTTGGTGAACAGATGTGTTGCTGTCACTCACTCCCACCCACCTTCTGGGCTGGAAGGAATTTCATCTGTCTGTGTGCCCTGACCAAATCTGGGTGCCCTGCCCTACCCACAATTGTTTTTGTTTGTTTGTTTTTGTCTGTTTTAAAATTGTTATTATTATTTTTGCATCCTGATTATTATTCTTTCTTCTTACACTCCCAGGTTCTGGTTTTCAGTTTTTTTCTCTCTTCCCTTTTCCTGGCTCCTATTTTTTTTTTTTTTCTTTCTTGTGATTCTCCCCACTTCTTGTTATTTTCTTGCATTTTTCTCATTTTTTTTCATTATTCTCCTACTATACCTCTTTTCTCTTATTTCCCTTTCCCCAGACATGGCAGGATTTTTCCCCCCTTTACTTTTTCTATTCATATTTCTTTTGGCTTTTTAAAATATTTCTTTATATATTTTCTCTCATTTATTCCATTTCCTCTCTCTCTCTCTCTCTCTTTTTTTTTTTTTTTTTTATCTTTTTGGTGATTGTTCCTGTGAGTTTATGTGGTGTGTGTTTTTGTCCTTTTGCTTTTACCTTTTTGATGGCTTTTCAATTGTTATTTTTGTCTGAGTGGGAGACAGAAACCTTGCCCATATGACCCAATCACACCCACACCTCCTGCAGCTCCACTTAGTAAGTGAGAGCCACCACTTCCTTCTGCTCCAACTGACCAATGATACACAACCACCAATAAGAGCCTGACTCACCCTTAACTGCTTTTCAAAAACAGTTAACAAAGATCTGTGCAGCTACTCTCATTCTCTACCACACCTACCAGGAGACAGGTGGTGAATGTATAAGTGCTACCAACTAACAAACAGAGGAACACATACTGTGCTTACTCAGATACATCCAAAAACAAAACAAACAAGATGAAAATTGTGGACGAATCACTCCAACATACAATCAACAATGAAATATGAATACAGCAAAGTCACAATGCCTGAGACAAAACAGACCATCACAATCCACACAAAAAAGAAAGATAAAGTGGTAAAAACAAGGGAGCAGCATACAGACCCAGAGCACATCTCTGAGGAAGAAGCAGCATTGGATCATCCTCATAAGGAATTCAATACAATTATAATTAGGTACCTTCAACAGATTGAGAGACAGATCATGGAAAATACTGACAAAATTAAGGAAAACACATACAAAACCCTAGAACAATTTTGGAAGAAAATACAAGAAGAAAATTTCAAAATAAATGAAACATTAGAAATGATACTAAATCTACAAATAGAAATCCAGAAAATTAATACTAAATTATCAGAAATAGGTGACATATTGAAAAGGGAAGGAGTAGAATTAAATCAATGGAAGACAGAATTAAGGAGACTGAAGAAAAAATACCTGAATACTTCTTTGGAAAGAGATCAGTCAGAAAAAAGATCAAAACAAAATGAAGAAACCTTAAGATACTTATGGGATACCATTAAAAGGAAACAGCTATGTGTAATCAAAATTCCAGAACAGGAAGAGAAAAGGAAACCACTGAAAAAATTGTCTGAGATTTATTGGAAGAGAACTTCCCTAATATAATGAAAGATGAGAATATATCTCATTAGGAGTTCAATGAACTCCAAATATGATAGACCCCAGAAGAAAATCATTAAGACATATCATTATCAAACTCACCAAAACCAAAGACAAAGAAAGAATCCTGAAAAGAGCATGGGAAAAATGAACAAACACTAAAACAAAAAGTAAACACTAAAACAATAGCAACAAAGGAGATGATAACACGATTTATTAAGAAAATTATCCTAGCACAGAAAATTATATGGAACAAAGAAACCAGGAACACCACACACACACACACACACACACACACAATATGACAAAATGATAGCAACCAATTCATACTTGTCAATAGTTATACTGAATGTTCTGGATTAAATGCACCACTCAAGAGATGGAGAGTTGCAGAATGGCTAAGAAAACATAACTCATCAATATTCTGTCTATAAGAGACACACTTTAGAGACAATGAAAAAAAATAGGACTAAAAATCAAAGTTTGGAAAAAGATATATCAAGCAAATGGCAACCAAAAAAGAGAAAGAGAGGCAATATTAATACTTGAAAAATTTGACTTTTAAAAAAAAAAAAAAAAACACCATAAGAAACAAGGAAGGACACTGTATAATGATTAAAGGATCAATTGAACAAGAACATATAACTGCAATAAATGTCTATGGACCCAATGAAAGAGCCCAAAAATACATAAATCAGATGTTAACAGAATTGAAAAGACAAATGGATGATGCCACAGTCATAGTAGGAGACTTTAATAGACCACTTTCAATGAAAGATAGAACTGGAAAGAAACTGAACAAAAATGCAGAAGAACTAAACAATACAATCCACCAACTTGACCTTATATACATCTACAGAGCACTTCACCCAACAGCACAATATATATTCTTTTCCAGTGCAGATGGAATATTCTCCTTGATAGACCACATGTCAGGCCATAAAGCAAACCTTAATAAATTTAAAAACATTGAAATACTGTAAGGCATCTTCTCAGATCTCAATGCTTGTTATGTTGTTGTTAGGTGCTGTCAAGTCATCTCTTACACATAGTGATCCTATGCACAACAGAAAGAAACACTGCCTGGTCCTGTGCTAGCCTCATGATATTTGTTATACATAAGCCCATTGTTGCAGCTAATGTGTCAATCCATGCTGTTGAGGGCTTCCCTTTTTCATTGACTGTCCCCTTTACTAAGTACGATATCCTCCTTCAGGGAATGGTTCCTACTGAAACCATGACCAAAGTCAGTGAGATGAAGTCTGGCCATTCTCACTTCCAAGAAGCATTCCAGCTGCACTTCTTCCAGGACAGATTTGTTAGTCCTTTTATCAGTCTATGGTCCTCTTAGCTTTCTTCTCAAACACCACAACTCAAAAGCATCAACTCTTCTTCAGTCTTCCTTACTCATTGTCCAGCTCTAACATGCATAAGACACAATTGAAAATACCATGGCTTGGGTTAGGCACACCTTAGTCTTCAAGGAGACATCTTTACTCTTCATCATTTGGAAGAGGTCTTTGGCAGATTTGCCCAATGCAATACGTCTTCTGATGTTTTAACTGCTGCTTCAATTGGTGTTGATTGTAGAACCAAGTAATATGAAGTGTTTGACAACTTCAATCTTTTCTCCATCCATCATGAAACTGTTTATTGGACCAGATTTAAGGATTTTTGTTTTATTAACTCTGAGGTATAATCCATACTGCAGACTGTAGTGTTTAATCTTCATCAGTAAGTGCTTCAAGTCATCCCCACTTTCAGCAAGCAAAGTTGTGTCATCTGTATATCACAGGTTGTTAATGAGTCTTCCTCCAATTCTGATGCCATGTTCTTCATATAGTCCTTGTTGGATTATTTGCTCAGCATACAGATTGAATAAGTGTGGTGAAAGGATATGACCCTGACACACTCCTTTCTTGATTTTAAACCATGCAGTTACCCCCTTGTTCTGTCTGAATTACAGCATCCTGATCTATGTACAGGTCCCTCATGAGTAAAATTAAGTGTTCTGGAATTCCCATTGTTTTCAATGTTACCCATAATATGTTATGATCTACATAATCAAATGCTTTTGCATAGTCAATAAAACACAAACAAACATCTTTCTGGTATTCTTTGTTTTGAACCAAGATCCATCAGACACCAGCAATGATATCCCACATTCCACATCCTCTTCTGAATCCAGCTTGGATTTCTGGAAGTTCTCTGTAAATATACTGCTGCAACCATTTTTTAATTATCTTCAGTATGATTTTACTTGCATGTGATATTAATGATACTGTTTGATAGTTTCCACATTCTGTGAGATCACTTTTCTTTGGAATGGGTACAGATATCGATCTCTTCCAGTCAGTTGGCCAGGTGACTGTCTTCCAAATCTCTTGGCATAGCTGAGTGAGTGCTTCCAGCAGGGCATCCATTTGTTGAAACATCCCAATGGGTATTCTGTCAATTCCTGGTGCCTTGTTCTTTGCCAATTCCTTCAGTGCAGCTTTGACTTCTTCATTTAATAGCATTGGTTCTTAATATCCCACCTGCTAAAATGAATGAAGATTGACCAGTTCGTTTTGGTACAGTGACTCTGTGTATTCCTTCCATCTTCTTTTGATGCTTCCTTATCATTCAATATTTTGCCTATAGATCTTTCAATATTACTAATTGAGGCTTAATTTTTTCCTCAGTTTTTTCAGCTTAAGAAATGCTCAGTGTCTTCTTCCTTTTTGGTTTTCTAACTCCAGGTCTTTGGACATTTCATTATAATAATTGGCTTTTTCTACTCGAACTGCTCTTTGAAATCTTTTGTTCACTCTTTTGTCTTATCATTCCTTACATTTGTTTTAGCTACACTCCACTCAAAGACATGTTTGAGAGTCTCTTCTGACATCCATCTTGGTCTTTTCTTCTTTTCCTATCTTTTTAATGAACTTTTGCTTTCTTCATGGATGATGTTCTTGATGGTATGTCACAATTCCTCTGGTTTTCCATCATTGGTGTCTAATGCATCAAATGTGTTCTTTAAATGGTATCTACATTCAGGAGAGATATTATCAAGGTCATATTTTGGTTTTCATGAACTCATTTTTATTGTCTTCAACTTCAAGTTGAACTTGCAGATGAGCAGTTGATGGTCTGTTCCACAGTCAGTTCCTGACTTTATTTTGGCTGAAGATATTGAACTTCTCCATTGTCTCTTGCCACAGATGTAGTCAATCTGATTCCTGTGTATTCTGTTTGGTGAAGTACCCATGTATAACCATCATTTGTGTTATTGAAAAAAGGTATCTGCAATGAAAAGATGTTGGTCTTGCAAAATTCTATCATGTGATCCATGCTTTAGAATTAGAAACCAGCAATAGGAAGATTAATGGAAAAAGAGAAAAAAACATGGAAAGTAAACAAGATCCTCCTTAAGAATGACTGGGTAATGGAAGAAATAAATAATGAAGCTCAAAAATTCCTTGAATCAAACAAGAATGAAAACACAACATACCAAAAATCTTTGGGACACAATAGCTGTGATCAGAGTTCAATTTATACCAATAAATGCACACATCAAAAAAAGAAGAAAGAACCAAAATCAGCACCTTAAACCAACATCTCCAACAATTAGAAAAAGAACAGGAAGAAATTCCTACTATCACCAGAAAAAGAATAAATAAATAGACTCAAACAAAAATAAATGAAACAGAAAATAGAAAAATGACAGAAAAAAAATCAATAAGCCAAGAAGTTGGTTTTTTGAAAAGATTAGTAAAATAGACCAACCACTGGCGAATTTAACAAAGGAAAAGAGGGAGAGAATACAAATACCATGAAAAAGAAATGAATTGGATAATATCACAATGGAATCAACTGAAATAAAAAAGATAATATAGGATACTAAATATATATAGGAGACAGCCCCACCCCAAAGGCAAGAAGGAGGAAAAGCTGGGGATAACAAGGCAGCAAGATCCAAGTAAGGGAAGGGAGAAAGGTCCTAACCTAGAGGCAGGAAGGAGCAAAAGCCGGGGATGACAAAGAGACAGGATCTAGGTAAGGGGAGGGAGACAGCTTCCAACCCAAAGGCAGGAAAGAGAGAAAGCTGGGGAAAACAAGGTGACAGGATCGAGGTAAGGGGAGGGAGGAGAGGTTTCAAAGAGCTAAGGGAGATGAATTCATCTCTCAGTTTGTCATACTGTGGTGGATTGCATGTTGGTGTGAGGCTTGAGGCTGTGCCACTGGTGTTTCAAATGCCAGCAGAGTTGCACATGGTGCACAAGTTTCAACACAGGTTTGAACTGAGATAGACTAGGAAGAAGGAAGAGGTCATCCACTTCTCAAAGAATTGGCCAGGGCAAACCTTATGAATAGCAGAAAAATACTGTCTGATACATTACTGGGCAAATTTATGAATAGCCTGGAAACATTATCTGATACAGTGCAGGAGGATGAGCCCCTTATATCAGAAGGCACTCAAAATATGATTGGGAAAAAGCTGCCTCATCAGAGCAAAACCAACCTTAATGATACGGATAAAGTAAAGCTTTTGGGACTTCCATTTGCTGACGTGGCATGACCCAAATTAAGGAGAAACAGCTGCAAACATCCATTAATAATCAGAACATGGAATGCACAAAGTATGAATCTAAGAAAATTGGAAGTTGTCAAAAATGAAATGGAATGCACAAAAATTGATATCCTAAGCATTAGTGAGCTGAAATGGACCAGTTTTTGCCATTTTGAATCAGACAACCATATGTTCTACTATGTCGGGAATGACAGTTTGAAGAGGAATGGTGTCGCATTCATCATGAACATGCGATCAAGATGTGTTAATTATCGCTGGTGACTGGAATGCAAAAGTTGGAAACAAGTAAGAAACACTGGTAGTTGGAAAATGTGGCGTTGGTGACAGAAATAACACTGGAGATCGCATGATAGAATTTTGCATGAGCAACAACTTATTCATTGCAAATACTTTTTCTCAACAACACAAAAGGCAGCAATACACATGGACTTCACCAGATGGAGTACACAGAAATCATATTGACTACATGTGTAGGAAGAAGTGAGGAAGAAGTTCAGTATCTTCAGCCAAAACAAGGCCAAGAGCTGATTGTGGAACAGACTATCAACTGCTCATATACATGTTCAACTTGAAGTTGAAGACAATTAAAACAAGTCTATGAGAACCAAAATATTGGCATGATCTTGAATATATCCATCCTGAATTTAGAGGCCATCTAAGGAATAGATTTGATGCACTGAACACAAATGATCAAAAAACAAAGGAATTGTGGAATGACATCAAGAACATCATCCATGAAGAAAGCAAGAGGTCATCAAAAAAATAAGAAAGGAAGAAAAGACAAAAATGGATGTAAGAAGAGACTCTTAAACTTGCCTTTGAGTGTAGAGTAGCTAAAGCAAATGGAAGAAATAACAAGATAAAAGAGCTGAACAGAAAATTTCAAAGAGCAGCTTGAGCAGACAAAGCCAATTATTATAATGAAATGTGCAAAGTGCTGGAGTTAGAAAACCAAAAGGGGAGAACATGCTTGGTATTTCTCAAGCTGAAAGAACTGAGGAAAAAATTTAAGCCTCAAGTTGCAATACTGAAAGATTCTATGGGCAAAATATTAAATGGTGCAGGAAGCATCAAAAGAAGATGGAAGGAATGCACAGAGTCACTGAACCAAAAAGAACTGATCAATCTTCATCCATTTCAACAGATGGCATATGTTCAAGAACCAATGGTATTGAAGGAAGAAGTGAGCTTCACTGAGAGAATTGGCAAAGAACAAGGCTGCAGGAATTGGCAGAATACCCCCTAAGATGTTTCAATAAATGGATGCCACACTGGAGGTAGTCATTCAGCTATGCCAAGATATTTGGAAGACAGCTACCTGAACAACTGACTGGAAGAGATCCATATTTGTACCCATTCCAAGAAAGGTGATGCCAAAGAATGTGTAAACTATCAAACAATATCATTAATATCACATGCAAGGAAAATCTTACTGAAGTTAATTAAAAAATGGTCATAGCCCTATATTGACAGAGAACTTCCAGAAATGCAAGCTGGATTTAGAACAGGATGTGAATGAGGGATATCATAGCTGATGTCAGATGGATCTTGGCTGAAAGTCAAGAACACCAGAAAGATGTTTACTTGTGTTTTATTGACTATGCAAAAGCATTTGATTGTGTGAATCATAAAACATTATGGGTAACATTGAGAAAAATGGGAATTCCAGAACATTTGATTGTACTCATGAGGAACCTGTACATAGATCAGGAGGCTGTCATTCAGAAAGAACAAGGGAGCATTGCATGGTTTAAAATCAAGAAAGGAGTGTGTCAGGGTCATATCCTTTCACCATACTTATTCAATCTGTATCCTGAGCAAATAATCCAAGAAGTTGGACTATATGAAGAAGAACATGACATCAGGTTTGGAGGAAGAATCATGAACAACCTGAGATATGCTAATGACACAACTTTCTTTGCTGAAAGTGAGGATGACTTGAAGCACTTACTGATGAAGATTAAGGAATACAGTTTGCAGCATGGATTACATCTCAATAGAAAGAAAGCAAAAATCCTCACAATTGGACCTATAAGCAGCATCATGATAAATGGAGAAAAGATTGAAGTTGTCAAAGACTTCACAGTGCTTGGTTCTACAATCGATGCCAATGGAAGCAGCAGTCGGGACATCAGACAATGTATAGCACTGGGAAAATATGCAGAAAAGGACCTCTTTCAAGTGTTGAAGAACAAAGATGTCTCCTTGAGGACTAAGGTATGCCTGACACAAGCCATGGTTTTTTCAGTCGCCCCATATGCATGTGAGAGTTGGACAATGAACAAGGAAGATAGAAGAAAAGTTGATGCTTTCGAGTTGTGGTGCTGGAGAAGAATGCTGAGAGTACTATAGACTGCTAAAAGATCTAATAAATCTGTCCTTGAGGAAGTGCATCTGGAATGCTCCTTGGAAGTGAAAATGTTCAGACTTTGTCTTACCTACTTTGGCTATGTTATCAGAATGAACCATTCCCTGGAGAAGGATGTCATGCTTGGTAAGGTGGAGGTTCAACGAAAGAGGGGAAGGCCCTCAACGAGATGGATTGACAGAGTGGCTGTGTTGATGGGCTCATGTAGAGCAAGGATCATGAAGCTGGTGCTGGACCAGGCAGTGTTTAATTTTGTTCTGCATAGGGTCACTATGAGTCAGAGATGACTCAATGGCACCTAACAACAACAACAACATGGAAGCAGATTAACATTTTCCACAGGGAGCTTCATAAGGATGCAAAGGACCTGAGCAAAGAATCACCAGGATATAAGAACTAAGGGAGAAGCAGTTACATTTTTTTAAATGCAAGGAATGATAATATACTTCCCTTAGCAACATATTCACATGTGTTTATCACTCCCTATTGCCAGAGTATTCTCCCTTACAGCAAAGTGAATTATTTTAAGTGTTGTTCTTTGTCCTTCAATTAGAATCTCATATGAATGAACTGGTGAAAAGAATTGAATGCTGGCTTATTTTAGATAATAAACATTATTTCTAAGCCCTTTTTCCAAGTAGCCTTACACATGGAAACATAAAATAGGGAATAAGAAAAAGAAATAGCACAAAGTATTTTATTCACTACTGCAAATAATGAAAAGTGGAGAAAGAATGGAGAGATGACTTTGAGATTCTATGCTAAAAATCCTGTGTTATATCATTAGTAAACTATTGGGGAATTCTTTTGTAGATCACCTCAAAAATATCAAAATATGAATAGAATAATAAGATATGAATATATTCTATATATGGTGACTAGTGATCCTAAGTTGACACTACTTAGTCATAATATTCCAAGTTTTTTTCTTTTAATCTTGTTAATAGGTTTCCTCAAGTTTTATAATTTTCAGAAGAAGAAATTAAATTTGTATATGTTGTTGTTGTTGTTATGTGCTGTTGAGTCTGCCCCAACTCATAGCAACGCCTCCTTGGGTTTCCGAGGCAGTATCACTACAGGAGATTGTCCAACCTTCCTTCCGAGGAGTGGCTGGCAGGTTTGAACTTCCACCCTTCTGGTTAGCAGTCAAGTGCCTTAGGCACTATGCTACCAAAGCTCCCTTTTATAATACGTTGTTGTTGTTGTTGTTTGCCGTATAAGCATAAGTAAATATTTCACAGATTCCTGCCAAAGTAGACTAACTCACTTTAGGCATTTTATACAACAGGGTATTTACATACTTGCAGGTTTAAAGCACTATAGGGCAGTTCTACTCTGTCTTATAAGGTCATTATGAGTCAGAATCAGCTTGATGGCACATAACCAACAACAACATAAAGGTATTCGTATTTGTATTTCAAATGTTAGTTTTTAAAGTTTAAGCTAAATTGTACAAGTGGAAATTAACAACAGCCTCACATAAATATTGAGGCAAAAAGAAAATTATGATTTCCATAAAAAGAATGATAGCCTTGAACATTGAAATCTCTGAAACATAGTCAAAGTGAGACTGAGAGAAGAATGTATAGCAGACGTATTCCTATCAGTAAGCAAGTTAGCATGAAAATAAACTAATGAATGTTTCACTCAAGAAGTCAGAAGATATGAAAAACAAAGTACCTTAAAAACTTGTTAGGAAGAGAAATAAAGAGTAGAAAATAAAATATACATATTATTAAAAAACTATAGATTGCTAAAAAGATTTAATATCTACTGAGAGAACAATACATATACTTCTAGTAATAGTAATTTTAAAAGAAATAGACACCAAACATGGCATGTTTTTAAATGAAATAAATTAAAATATTAAAAGTAAAGCAATATATTCATCTATTATAATGAACGAATGAACGCACTGCCGTTGAGTCATATCTGATTCCTAGCGACCCCTCCTTGGGTTTCCGAGGCAGTATCACTACGGAAGTAGATTGCCCAAACTTCTTTCTGAGGAGTGGCTGGTGGGTTTGAACTGCCAGCCTTCTGGTTAGCAGTCAAATGTCTTAGGCAGTACTCCATTTAAATTGCTAGAAATAGACTGAAAGTTACAGGAAATTATTTTGGGATAACTAATTATATAGTTACATCAAGTTTTATCTCTATGTTACACTATCTCTATCTCACCAAAATGAGTTCATTTTATGTAAGACCCACTGTCAACACCAATGAAAGCAGCAGTCAAGAAGTGAGACATCATATTGCATTGAGCAAATAAGCTACAAGAGACCTCTTTAAAGTGTTAAAAAGCAAAGAAGTAACTTTGAATACTAAGTTGTGCCTAACCCATAACCAAAATAAATAATCACTGAGTTGACTCATAGTCTACCTCCATTAGGTTTCCAAGGATATAAACAAGGAACAACTGCCAGGTTTGAACTGCCAACTTTCTAACTAATAGTCAAAATGCCTTATTCACTAACCCACTTGAGCTCCTTGCACCTAACTAAAGCCATTGTCTTTTCAATCACCTCATATGCATATGAAAGGTGGACAATGAATAAGGAAGACCTGAGAATTGATGCCTTTGAACTGGGGTGTTGGAAAAGAATACTGAATGCCACAGACTGCCAGAATGAACAAATCTGCCCCAGAGGGAAGTGCAGCAGGAATGCTTCCTAGACACAAAAATGGCCAGACATCATCTCACCTACTTTGGTCATGTTGTCAGAATGGACTATTTCCTGGAGAAGGATATCATGCCTGGTAAAGTGGAGGATCAATGAAAAAGGAAAAGGCCCTCAGTGAGATGAACTGACACAGTGGACACAATGATGGGTCAAGCATAGCAAGGACTGTGAGGATGGAGCATGACATGGCCATGTTGTGTTTTGTTATACGTAGGGTCACTACAAATCAGAGTTGACAAAAAGACACCTAACAACAACAAAATTAAAAATGCATATTTAAATTTAGCAAGACAAAGAGTATTGCATATACATATACTTTATTAGTTAGAATGCAAAGACTTGTCTCTTCATTGCTAAATTTCCCTGCACTTAGAAAAGTGTCCACAATACAATAGACTTTCGATAGATAGTCTTTCAATGACTAATGAGAGAGGCTCTTCCTATATGTTTTAAATACAAACAAAATTAGGTGGCAAGACAAACGAAAAAATGATGGAAATGTTCATTAATTTAAAACCATAAGATAATTTATGGTTCTTTAAGAAAATCATTACTAACCCAACAGGAAAATGATGCAAAAGATATGAATAGTCATTGTGATCATCCACATCCTTTCTTTCAACAAAATGAGAGGCCAGTCTAATCAAACATAAGAGGAAAATATTTGCATCAAGGATTGTGAATAAGCACATAGTGCAAGATCACTCTCATCTATGAGATTAACTGATATTTCACAATATTTACAGAACTTGTGAGAAATAGAAAACCTTTTATAATACTTATATTTCACCTTTCTGGATTCAGTATTAACAATATGTAACTAATGCCTTAAAATATGAATACCTTTTGACTCATTAATTCTACTTCTAAGTAATTATCGCAAAGGGACAACTATGAATTTGAGCATAGATTTAGCTACAAGAATATTAACTGCTTTATTGTTAAAATAGCAAAAAATAAACTAAAAATTTGAAAGCACTTGAAGACCTTACAGAAAGGGGATTTATTAGGATGTTATATGGATATTCTACAAATGGTTACTATATAATCATTATATGTCATCTATCATTAAGTATACAATTTCTATTATGATTCAAAAAGAACCAAAATAACCCATTGCAATCAGGTTGATTCTGGCTCATCATGACACTACAGATCAGAGTAGAATTACCCATAGGGTTTTCAAGGCTCTAAATCTTGGAATTTACCAGAGCTTCTTATGATTACATTACACCTACACATCTATATTCAAAACAAAACAAAAAACTCACTGCCGTCAAGTTGGTTCCAATTCTTACCCATAAATATACATATATATTAATTATAATTGCATAAAAATACATTGTTGTTGTTGTTGTTATGTGCCATGGAGTAGCACAGCACTCATAGGGACCCCTTCTTGGGTTTCCGAGGTGATATCGCTACGGAAGTAGATTGCCCAACCTTCCTTCCGAGGAGTGTCTGATGAGTTTGACCTGCCAGCATTTTGGTTAGCAGTCAAGTGCCTTAGGCACTATGCTAATACAGGATAAAATTTATATATATGTAATTTATAATGTGTATATGAGTTCTGGTGGTGCAGTGGTTAAAGCATTCAACTGCTAACCAAAAGTTCAGAAATTCGAACCCACCAGTAGTTCCATGGGAAAAAGATGAGGCAATTTGCATCCATAAAGACTTACAGTCTTGGAAACCCTGTGGGGCCTTATGCATAGGCGTCGACTTGATGGCAGTTTCTTTTTTTTTTTTTTTTGGTTTTATGTGTATATATGTTATTTATATGGAAATGTTATTTATACGAAAGGCTGGAAGTTCGAACCCACCAGCCACTCCTTGGAAGAAAGATTGGGCAATCTACTTCCATAGTGATACTGCCTCGGAAACCCAAGGAGGGATCATTATGAGTCGGATCTGACTCCACAGCAGTGAGTTTGGTTTATTTGTATGTAGCTATAGACATCAATATGATTATTTATATATGGGCGGAGGGAGAGGGAGAGAGATTGAGAGAGAGAGAGCAACAGGCAGAGAGAGAATGAGAGAGAGAAAAGAATAGAGGGATATAACTGGTTGACACCGGCAGAAATTATGAATGTTATTCTTACTTCTAATCTTTATTTTCAGATTTTTCTGTAATAAGTATATAATCTTTCTTAAAAAATAAAAATAAAAGATATTTTCTATGTTTGCATATCTCCAGGAATTATTGTGTTTTTCCTTTTATTTTAAGATAAAATGGTAATGTATTTTAAAATAATCATAAAAAGTATCTTGTTATTAAAAAAAAAAAAAGACAGAATGACAGCATATATATCCAGAAGTTTGATTTTAAGAGTGACTTGTCTTACACTTAGGAAAATACTTAGATTTTTTTATCACTGTGATTTTTTTTATCTGTTATTAATAGGTTTTCTTTAATTCCCTTTTGTATATATTTTAAAGCAAAGTATAAATTGACTATTACTGTAATTTCTTATTAGAATATTTTATTTTTTTCTTCATCAGACTCTTGTTATTTACCTTTAACTAGTTGCCCATGTGGCATTTCCCTTCCCTTCCGAAAAAATAATAGTGACAGAGAATTGCAAAAAAGGCAAGATAGGCCTAAAATATGTAACCAATTTTCAATACATTGCCTGTTGAAATAGTAAAAAGAGAGAAGAGTACTGATAAAGCAAGAGCAACTCCATACAATTATGAATAATGAGGATGTTATATTCCCAAATTGGCATTTAGAGATTCTTTCACCCTGTGGGGCACATTAGCATATGGTAAAATGTGACTGAGAAGTATTGGAGAATGGGGGGTAATGGGGAGCATGAAGAGGCAGAGTTAAAAATAAAATTAGAGTCTACTACATACTGATTTGGGAGCTCTGGTAGCATAGGGCCTAAGGCACTTGACTGCTCACCAGGAGGCTGGCGGTTCAAACCCACCAGCCACTCCTCGGAAGGAAGGTTGGGCAATCCTACTTCCGTAGTGATACTGCCTCGGAAACCCAAGGAGGGGTCGCTATGAGTCGGGGCCGACTCCACGGCAAACAACAACAACAACAACATACTGATTGGAGCTCTGGTAGCATAGTGCCTAAGGCACTTGACTGGTAATCAGAAGGCTGGTAGTTCAAGCTCACCAGCCACTCCTCGGAAGGAAAGTTGGGCAATCTACTTCTGTAGCGGTATCACCTGGGAAACCCAAGAATGGGTTGCTATGAGTGCGGTCCTACTCCATGGCACATAACAACAACAACATACTGATTAAAACTAATCCAGAGTGGTAATTTTGAGCCAAAACTGGAGAACTTGAACTAATACAATAGAATAATTATCATTATTTGTCTTTCATGATAAAAATAACCATAGTGTATTAGAATTTACATTGAACTTGAATATAGAGTAAAAAATAAGGATTAGATTTTTGGTTTTACCTTGGCTGATTAACACAATTCTCTAAACTTTTGCTCATAGTATAAAGTTTTACAAAATAAATTTAGTATTACTCTCAGTTTGGAACCTCCTATATTAGCAAGTTCTAGATCTGGAAAAGAAGAGAAAAAATGAGAGCAGAAACCAAGACTTCATTTCAACATATTTTTATCCAAGATATGCAAGATTGAAGGCTTGGGAACAAGTGGTGTAGAGCATAAGGCATTTTGACTGTTAAACAGAAGGCTGACAGTTCAAACCCACCAGCCACTCCTCAGAAGGAAGATTGAGCAGCCTATCTCCATAGATATACCACCTTGGAAACCCAAAGAGGGGTCACTGTGAGTCAAAACGACTTGATGGCAGTGAGGCTTTCTTTTTTTTTTTTTTTTTTTTTGGTAATGTTAATGGGACAGATGTGCAGATAATGAAATAGAGAATATTTGAATTATAGAAATCTGATTTTATGCTATTTGTACAAGGGAAGACTGGTTTATCCTCTGACAATGGAAAATACAGGATTAGCAAGAGAGTGAATAGTTTCATTTAATGATATAAATTAATCTGAGAATATTACATACTTATTTAGATTGAAGTCACTTTAGCTGATGAGATGGCAAGTAATTTAATGGAGAGGTAAAACACATCTACTCCTAGAATAAAGTCACAGGAGATAAAAAAAGACTCAGACTGGAAAAAATCAGCAAATGCCTGGTAAGACTGTGAACTCTATTACTTACCAATACTCAACTCTAGGTAAGTTATATAACCTTATGTTTCTCAGTTTCTTCATTTCTAAAATGAAAATAATATCAAAGCCCACTTCATAGAACTTTTGGAAAATTAAATAAATAAATACATAAAAAGTGTATAGAACAATGCTTATGGAAGGTGTTTCATAAATGTAAACTATAATTATTTTATTATTTGTCCAAAATATATAAGACAACTCAAGGAACAAATCTTGATTCCCAGTGGCCTCACATAGATTCTTTAGTCCAGCTCTGGGTTAAACTGGTCTAGTCATTCTAAGCATTTCAAGTTTGTTCTATGTACTATTTCTTTCCAGTAATATTCTATCTATCTTTATTGTCAAATGGCCCATGGGCATTAAATATAACCTCTGCAATCATGCCTTACAAAGGAATACTGCTAGCATGTCAGAAATTAAAAAAAAAAAAAATCTAAAATAAATTCATGATGATGATTTTATTCAGTAGAAACTGGGCTTCATGGGGGCATGCTTTTTTGTTGTTGTGGTTGTTTCCTGTTTTAAACAAGGCTGTATCCTCAGTGCTTAAAACAGTTAAAGAATGAATAACTGTGATGGAAGTAATCCTGGATATTTCACCTTGTGTGAAGTCCTTTGTATGTATTATCTCATCTCATCCTCATAAGAAGGCATCAAGGTAAGCCCTATTATTATTATTTTAAGATGAATTTAAGGGAGATCAAATAGATTCAATGGTTAGTATAGGGGAGAGCAAGAAATCAAATCTAAATTTTAGGGAGACTATAGCAGGCCTCACTAATATAAGAAACTATCTTGAAAAGCAAATTGAAGAAATTCACAGATTTTCTGAAAATTCTTGCATGCAGCTTGTCCTTGAGAAAGTGAGACTCATTTAATTGCTCCCCTTACTTAATTTACATTAAACCCAAACCAAACTCACCGCCATCCAATCAGATCCGACTCAGCAACCCCTCCTGTGGTTCCCGAGGCAGCATTAGAACCCACCAGCCACTTTGTGGGAGAAAAGATTTCTAGCCTTCAGAACCCTATGGGGCAATTCTACTCTGTCTCAAAGCGCCGCTATGAGTGGAATCAACTCAGTGGCAGTGGGCTTAACTTCTACTAACGCTCTGTTCAATCTACTTCCTTAGAGATACCGCCTCGGAAGCCCAAGTAGCACTAGCTACAATTCGGAATGAAATGGACAGCAGTGAGGGTTTTTTTTTTTTTTTTTTTCGGAATGCTTTGTTCAATGCCTAGATATTTCCAGATTAGTCTTTCTCTATGACTAAAAGCAAAAACCAAACCAAACTTACTGCCGCTGAGTTGGTTCCAAGTCATAGCGACCCCCATTGGTTTTCCCAGGTGGTAAATCTTTGTGGAAGTAGGTTGTCCAGTCTTCCTTGCAAGGAGTAGGTGGTGGGTTTTAACTGCCAGCCTTCTGGTTAGCAGTCAAGAGCCTTAAGCACTATGCCACCAGAAGAGTATTTTTTTAAGACGATATGTTACCCTTTAAAATCCACTGAAGAAATGATGGAATTCTTTCTGTGCAGTTCCCCACTGTATTCCTCATACATGGCATAGTATTTCTTCCACAGTGCTTAATAAACACTTGTGAATAAATGAATCAGACTGAGAGTTCTATAATATTTCACTGGCAACCACCATGACCATCTAAACCAAACAATAATAAAATGTACTAACTTAATATATTAAAATAAACAAAATATTCTATTTCAGTTCATCTGGGTCTCTTTTATACAAAAATGTTTTCTTTGAGGATAAATCTTATTCATTCCACGTTTTAAATCGCAGCTTTCATGTCTATCTGTATCCTCCTCTCTTATTATCAGTCCCTTGTTTCAGGCCCTGGTCCTCCTATGCCACAATTAGTGCAAAAGCCTCTTAATGAGTAGTCTTATCTCCACTTCTCCCCTCCAACTAGCTGCCAGAGTGATTTTTATAAAAAGAAAATATTAGCCTTAAAGTCTCTTGCTTAATGTTTTTCATGTGCCACTCCATGCCTATAAGACAAAAGCTCTAGAGGCTTGTATGTGGCATGAATGACCCTTTGTGATCTCTGTTCTCACATCTTATCAGTTTCAAGTGTTGGTATGAACCCCTAGGATCACTTTACTCTGGCCACAGGAAATTGCGAAAAGGGTATCATGAATTTTATGTGATTGGACCAGTTCATCTATTGTTCCTGTAGCCTATATACCATGCAGTCTCTACTGACATTTGTCTTACCTACATCCTTTCATTGACTTGCCTAATTTCTCCTCATTGTTCAAAATTAAGTACAGATGACATCTCCAGCTAAGATCTACATGTCCATCCTACATGCCCTCTCTCAAAATTATTTTAATAGTACCATCACACTTTCTCATCGATACTTATTTTTTGATTATACCTATTGACAAGACACAGTGCTGGCTTCTTACAGTGCAGAGAATACAGTGGCAAACAAGACAGATACTTATATTCCTGCCTTCACAGAGCTTAGAGTCTAATTGGCAAAAGCATGGCATTTGATTCCTATGTTCCTAGCCATTAGCACATAATAGATTGCAAGTGCCCACTGATGAATGAGCTTCTCCTGTCCTTTGTGGAGAAATCTGTCCGTTCTTACGACTTTAAAGTCACAGTGAAACATATTTTATTCTGAATGACTACTTCCTGAGTACATTGAGAAACAGAATTGTATACACAACTTATTTGTTTCTTTTCAAATTGTTATTTCACCTTATTCCAAAGTTTATTCCATGTGGTGACCAGAGATAGGAAATTGCTTAACCTCAAACAAATTAACATTTTGAACTATTATTCTTAAGGGAAAAAAAGATTCACTGGGGAATAAAGTTGACTCTGATTAAACAGTCGCAGTAGACATCGATGAGATATTACTAAAAACTGAATTGCATTAAGGTAACCCAAAAGAATTGATAGGAATTGCCTCATTTGTTATTTGATTTATGACTCATTAACACAAATATATTCATACCAGGTGACTCATTTCTGCTATTAGGTTTTCAGAGCTGAGTACTATATCACCTTATATTATTTTCCTCTCTTAAGTCTAAGCTACCAAATGAATAAAATTTTAACTGACTTACATGAATAAATATGTGCCCTATTTATCCTCATTTTATATAAATTGACTTAAATGTTGGGACAATTTTATAAATTTTACATCCCTAATATCAACATTAGTGTACTATAATTAGTTTCTTTCCTTCTAATAGACTCCTTACAAATACAAAGTGTAAATAGTTGTCTAGATGAATCACTTAATGGCTTGATGAATTTCCAAATGATCTTGAGTCCACAGCAATGGAAATTTTACTGCCTAATTACTTACTAACCTGTCCTTATTCCCCAGAGAAAAGTGATTATACCTATCCTGACTTCTACTGTGTTACATACCTTGATGTTTAAGCCATCCCCTGTTTTTTTACTAGTATTCCAATATAAACATACAGAAACTTCATATGTCTGTAATATCTATGGTATTATTCTCCATCTAGAATTAAAAATATAATTTTAATTAAATATATGTTAATTTGACTTTTTTCAGCTCAAGAAATTGATAAGGTATTATACTATATACTTCTATTTACAAATAAATCCATGAGTTACACACAGAGAACAACTGAGGGTGGAAACATAGTACAAATCTACTTAACCAATGTTCAGTGATATTATTATTTATAAATGTTGTCAATTTGTTATTTTATCTGGAATGTGCAATAAATGGAAAAATATTAAGTTAATGATTCAATAACAAGCCCATTATTACTGGCGCAGTAGTGTGACTTCTGCAGCCCTAAAGATTATAGTTGAGCGGCAGAAAGGGAAAAAAGTAGATCATCCATTACACTGAGAAGTTAATGGTATTTTATTGCATTATTTATCAACTACTCTGGATGTTATTTGTAGCTGCAAGCTTGACCTTAGCTAATCATAATTTGATGAATGTATATATTGTAAAGGCATTATGACAAAATGCCCTATTGTTTTACGAAGCAGGAACATGAACTAGTATTATGAAATTCAGTAAAAGTGTAGTTTCAAGATATTAATGCTCAGACACTTATGTGCAAGAGAGGATAGATGCTTGTAATTCAGACATGGCTGCTGAAATTCTTTCTCTCTCAGTAACATAAATATTCAACCCATCTATCTTAAATGATTCCTGCAAAGCATTTTTATAAATGCAGTAGGAAGATAATGATAATATATTATTAACATATTAGAGCTCTTCTTCTTTTAGGAAGATGTGAAAAAATCAGAAGCACATGGGAAAATTGAATACTGTTCACAACATTATTTAGAAGTTTGCATTTAATTGGATTTGAAATATGTAATTTGGAGAGCCAATATAAATGGGATAGAAAACTGCATACCTACTATATAATTTTTAATTTCATCATTTGTCTAGGAAAAGAAATGTACTATGATTTCCAGGATGAGAACAATTACTTCATTTTGAATAATTTCTCTTAAAAATTTGTGATGAGAAATTAGCTCATTTTAATCTGTAAAGTAACATTTCAAAGCAATGATATGTTCTAAAGCATTCTTAGATACCTTATCATGTAACTCACTTTACACATAGGCCAACTAAGTTCATCAGAGAAGGCAATAATAGAAACTAAATAAGAACTGTCTCCAAACTATCTTTCAACTTACCCATACCACCTGTCAGAGAAACTTGATAATTAAGGCACTCACTGGTTTCATTTCTGAATGTTTTTTTCAGTTTTTTTTTTTCTCTCTTGTATATGGAAGTATTTTCTAAATTAGAAGACAAGTCTCACTGAGTCTAAATATCAAATTATTGTATTTCAGAACTGTTGACTCGACATACCTAGAAACAACTTGAACTAACTAAGAGTCCAGAACAAAGTCCAGTTGACCCACAGCCTGAAGTAGAGCCAGCAGAACCCAACAGAAGCACAGTAGACTCACAGACTGGTGAGTTTTGTTGTAAACCACTGGACTTGAGGTGGTTTATTATATAACTCATGAATATTTATGTGAATGTTTGTTATATTTTAGTTAAGCAACTGCTATATTTTGCTATTTACTGTAGTCAACAAATATTTTATTGATTAGTTTAGATTCATAAGCATGAGGCCTAATATTTTATATTTTAGTTTTGGGTTTTGTTATTGTTGTTATGTGCCATCAGCTCAGACCTGACTCATAGCAACCCCTCTTTGGGTTTTCAAGGCAGTAGCACTACGGAAGTAGATTGCCTCATCTTCCTTCCAAGGAGTGGCTGATGGGTTTGAACTGCCAGCCTTCTAGTTAGCATTCAAGTGCCTTAGGCACTACGCTACCAGAGCTCCCTTAGTTTTGGGTAGAAAGTTAATAATTGGAGACTTGGTAGTGCAGTGGGTAAGAACCAGACTACTAACCAAAAGGTTGGTGTTTGTAACCAATCAATCTTTCCATGTAAGAAAGATGTGGCAGAAATCCGGCAAGATGGCGGAATAGGCAGAAAGACTGCACAGACCCTCTTCAACAAAGAAAAGGGAAACCAATTAACACAGACACAGAAGATAATCCTGGACCCCTGAGCCTTCAAGGGAAGGATATACAAGTGAACTAAACCCCAACTAGCAGAAGAATTGGCGTGAAAATACCAAAAAAGGAGACAGACGGAGCTGTGGTCTGGCAGCAAGCCTGAGCGATCCTGATGGCACAGACAGCTTGGAGATTCCTGAGTAGTAGTAGGACCTAAGAATTAACCTAAAAATCACCCTGATAGCCAGGGACTGCATGGAGGACTGTGCATGGTATCTGGGGAATAAACGGACAAGGTGAAGAGAAAGGTGGTCTGAGCTGTGGACTTTTGCCATCTGGAGGGTGCTACCATTTTGAAGGTTTAAAAAGCGGCTTGATTATTTTGGATATTTAAAGAGACAGTGCTCTGGCAGATTCCTGGGGCTTAAGAACAATTTCTGCTTTCCAGCAACCCCAAGGACACTCGGGACCTGCAAGTCTGACAAGGTACAACATTCCTCTTATTACTCTTGGTGAACGGAGGTGCGGCCATCCTCCACTCCCACCTACCTTCTGGACCCACAGGAACTCCATCACAGTCTGTGTGTTCAGACGGAGCCTGGGTGCCCTGCCCTGTCCTCCACCGATTTTACTTTTTTTCTCTTTTTTTATTTTTATTTTTTTCTTTTTCACTTTCTTTTCTCTGGTGATCAGTTTGCTTGTATTTGTCTGTTTT
>NW_006921936.1:3461685-3475765 GCF_000298275.1 Orycteropus afer afer
GCCATCTTGCCCCGCCTCTCTCACTGTCAGTGAAAAGGCACGCGGCAGATGAGCCTCCCGGTAGGTTGTTGTTGTTGTTATGTGCCGTGGAGTCAGCCCTGACTCATAGCGACCCTACCTATTCTCTTTAAACCCCATTTCTTTCTTTCTTCCTTTCTTTCTTTCTAACTATGATGATGATGATGATGATGATGATGATGATGATGATGATTTGGATGAAAGTGTACAGAGCAAATTCACTTTCCATATAGCAGTTCACATACACTTTGTCTCATGATATTGACTACCATTTACCACAGTGCAACAGCTCCCCTTCTACTTCCCCCCCATAGTTACCTCTTCCCTGTGTCCTTCCCTCCCATGTACTCCTGCCCCCTGAGCTGTATCCCTGTGCACACACAATCCTTCTCTTCTCCCATGATTGTTCTCTCCAAAGAATGTGTCTACCTAGTATAAATGTTCAGTTCATATGCCTGTCTTCTGTTTGGGTGGAAGCCCCAGGAGTGAGTTCAATTCCAGACCTGAAAGGCAGCTAAGGACCAGTCTCAGTGGTTCCATCAGGCTCTATCAGACCAGAAAACCTGGTCCCTATTTTTTATTTTTCCCAGATGATTTTGAATTTTGTTCCCCATTGTACTCCCACTGTATCCAGGATCTCCTACATAGATCCCCCTCCAAGTGGTTGACAGTAGTAGCTGGGCACCATCTAGTTCTTCTGGTCTCATACTCTTATAGGCTGAGGGTCACATGGTATACCAGTCGGTTGGACTGATTGTTTCCATGCATGGTTGGTTTTCTTCATTCTTCTTTGCTCTGGATGAGGAGAGACCCATTGTTGCATGCACATGGCCTTGCAAACTTTTAAGATCCCAGTCACTACTCACCAAAATAGGATGTGGAACAATGTTTTGTGCAGTATGTTATGCCAATTGAGATTGATGTCCCCTGCAGCTATGGTCCTGAGCCCACAGGTCCAACTACTTGCTCCATCTTGGTAGCTGGTTGTACCCAAGAAATGACTAGAAACTTGTTCCTTGTCAGCTCTACTATATACCTGGGAATTCTTACAGAACATACAAATACACTTGTAGAAATATTTTCTGCCAACCCTATATATGGTCTTGAGCACACTCCACCCTGCATGGATATACCTAATAGTTCAGCCTGTCCACCCATCTGTCAACCCATAAACTCATGTTTGCTTTCACTGACAACATAGTACTATATGTGCAAAAGAGTTCATCTTTGTTGTCTATACCTCCCATGCACCTCTCTCTGTCTTCCTCTTCCTCAATGCCACCGGGTTGATGACTCACATTTGGTACATTGCCCATCTCTTGACCCAAATCAGTCCTTGTCTCTAGCTATCTGACAGTGTTCCCTCTTCTCTCCTCCTACCCCTGGTAATCAACAAAGAAAATTTCCTTCCATATATAAACCTTCCTTGACTTTTTACAATAATTAACTAATACAATATTTGTCCTTCTTTAATTGACTTATTTAACTCAACATAATGTCCTCCAAGTTCATCCACATTATGCAGTGTTTTGCATATTCTATGCAATTCTTTAGGGTTGCATAGGATTCTATTTTGTGTATGTACCATAGTTTGGTTATCCATTCTTCAGGTGATGGATACCTAGGTTGTTTCCATGTTTTGGCTATTGTAAGTAGTGCTGCAACAAACATGGGTGTACATATATCTGTTCTTGTCCTGGCTCTCATTTCTTTAGGATATATACCTAGTAATGGAATGGCTGGGTTAAATGGTATTTCTAATTCCAACTATTTAAGGAATTGCCATACAGTTTTCCTCAGTGATTGTACCATTTTACAGTCTCACCAGTAGTGTATGAGAGTCCTAATCTCTCCTCATCCTCGCCAGCATTTGTTATTTTCCTGTCTTGTTGAACTTTGCTACCAGTGCTGGGGCAAGATGGCATCTCACTGTTGTTTTAAGGCATTTGACTGGTAACCAGAGGGCTGGTGATTCAAACTCACCAGCCACTCCTCAGAAGAAAGATGGAGCAATCTACTTCTGTAGTGATGCTGCCTCAAAAACCCAAGAAGGGGTCACTATGAGTCGGATCTGACTCCATGGCAGTGAGATTGGTTTGGGTTTAATGGCTAATGACTGTGGACATTTCTTCATAGATTTGTTGGCCACCTGAATATCCTCTTTGGTGAAGTGTCTGTTCATGTCTTCTACCCATTGTTCAATTGATTATTTCTTTTTGTTGTTGCTGTGTTGGAGTTTTCTATAAAATCTAGAGGTAAGTCCCTTGTCAGATATGTTATTACCAAATATTTTTTCCCAATCAGTAGGTTCTGTTTTGACTGTTTTGTAGAAGTCATTGGAAACACATAAAAATTTAATTTCTATAAGGTCCCATTAATTTAGTTTATCTTCTGCTGTTGTGAATTTTGGGTATGCTTAATAGTCTATTTATGACAAATATTCCAAACCAAACCAGACTCAATGCCATCAAGTTAGATCCAACACATAATGACCCCTCCTTGGGTTTCTGAGGCAATATCACTATGGAAGTAGATTGCCCAACCTTCCCTCTGAGAAGTCGCTAGTGGGTTTGAAAATCCAGCCTTCTGGTTAGCAGTCAAATGGCTTATGCACTATACCACCAGAACTTCCCTTAGTTTTTCCTTGAGGAACTTTATAGCTTTAGGTTTCACATTGAAGTCTTTGATTCATCTGGAGTTAGTTTTTGTGTATGGTGTGAGGTACAGATCTTGTTTCAGTTTAGTCCATGTGTATATCCAGTTTTGCCAGGACCATTTATTAAACATTATTTTCCCAATTTAATGGATTTTAGCCCTTTGTCAAAGATCAGCTGACCATAGGTTGATGGATCTATTTCTGGGTTCTCAATTCATTCCGTTGGTCTATGTGTCTGTCATTGTACCAGTACTAGGCAGTTTTAACTACTGTGGCCATATAGTAGGTTTTGAGATCCAGAAATCTGAGACCTTCTACTTTCCTCTTCTTCAATGGTGCTTTTCTTATCCAAGATCTCTTTCCTTTCCATATAAAGTTAGTGATTGGTTTTTCCATATCCTTAAAGAATGTTGATGGGATCTGGATTGGGATCCCATTGAATTTATACTTTGGGTAGAAGTGACATTTTCACAATGTTCAATCTTTCTGTCCATGAGCATGGTATGTTCTTCCATATGTAGTTCTCTTTTGGTTTCTTGAAGTAGTCTTTAGTCACTCTCTTTGTATGGTCTTTTTATTTCCCTGGTATGATTTATTCCCAAATATTTTCTATTTTTGGTAGCTATTGTAAATGGTATTGATTTCTTATTTCTTATTTAGCAATCACTTTGCTGGTGTAGCAGAATCCAACTGATTTTGGGATGTTGATCTTGTATCCTGCCACAATGCTAAATCTCTGTTAGTTCGAGTAGGTTTTTTACTGAGTCTCTTGGGTTTTCTAGTTATAGGATCATATCATCAAATAGAGATAGTTTGAATTCTTTCTTACCAGTTTGGATGCCTCTGATTTCCCTTTCTTGCCTTTTTGTCCTGACTAGGACTTCCAATACAATGTTGAATAGAAGTGGCGGTAGAGGGCATCCTTGCCTGGTTTGTGTTTGAAAGGGGAATGGTTTCAGTCTCTCTTCATTGAGAATAATGTTGTCTGTTGGTTTGCCATCTGAGCCCTTTATTATATTGAGAAATGTCCCTTCTATTCCTATTTTGCTGAGAATTTTGATCAGGAATGGGTGTTGGATTTTATCAAATGCTTTTTCTGCATTGATTGATATGATCATGTGGTTCTTTTCATGTTTTATTTATGTGGCAGACAATGTTAATTGCTTTTCTAATGTTGAACCATCCTTGCATATCTGATATAGACTCCACTTGGTCATAATGAATGATTTTTTTGATATATTTTTGGAGTCTACGGGCTAGTATTTTGTTGAAGATTTTTGCTTCTATATTCATGAGGGATATTGGTCTGTAGTTTTCATTTTTAGTGATGTTTTTGCCTGGTTTTGGTATCAAGGTTATGCTTGCTTCATAAAATGAATTAGTGAGGATTCCATCCTTTTGTATGTTTTGGAATAGTTTGCGCAGGATTGGTATTAGTTCTTATCTGAATGTTTGGTAGAATTTTCCGGTGAAACCATCTGGGCCAGGACATTTTTTGTTGGTAATTTTTTGATGACTTGTTCAATTTCTTCTTTTGTTATGAATCTGTTTAACTTTTCCACATTTGTCTCTGTTAGTTTAGGTAAGTGGTGTGTTTCTAGAAATCTGTCCATTTCCTCCATGTTTTCAAATTTGTTGGAGTATTGTTCTTCATAGTATCCTGGTATTATCCTTTTTATTTCAGTTAGTTCTGTTGTGATACAGCCCATTTCATTTCTTATTCATGCTATTTGTATTCTCTCCCTCTTTTCTTTTGTTAAATTTGCCAGTGGTTTGTCAGTTTCATTAATCTTCTAAAAAAGCCAACTTCTCATCTTGTTGATTTTTTTCATTGTCTTTCTATGTCCTGTTTCATTTATTTCTGCTCGAATCTTTATTATTTCCTTTCTTCTGGTGACTGTGGGCTTTTCTTGCTGTTCTTTTTCTGATTGTTGGAGATGTTGGCTTAAAGTGTTGATTTTAGCTGTTTCTTCTTTTTTAATGTGTGCATTTATTGCTATAAATTGGCCTCTGCTCTGCTTTTGCTGTGTCCTAAAGATTTTGGTATGTTTTATTTTCATTCTTGTCTGATTCAAGGAACTTTTTAATTTCATTTTTCATTTCTTCTTTTATACGGTCTTTCTTAAAGAGGGTGCTGTTCAGTTCTCATGTGTTTGTGCTTTTTCTATTGATCTTCCTATTGCTGATTTGTAATTTTATAGCATTGTGATCTGAGAAGATGCTTTACAGTATTTCAATGTATTTAAATTTATTGAGTCTTGCTTCATGGCCTAACATATGGTCTATCATGGAAAATGTTCCATGTGCACTGGAAAAAAATGTATATTGTGCTTTTGTTGGATGAAGTGTCCTGTAGATGTCTATAAGATCAAGTTGGTGGATTGTATTGTTTAGCTCTTCTGCATCTTTGTTGAGTTTCTTTCCAGTTGTTCTATTTTTCATTGAATATAGTGTATTAAAGTATATCACTATGTCTGTGAAGTCATCTATTTGCCTTTTCAATCTGTTAAAGTCTGATTTATCTATTTTGGGGCTCTTTCATTGGGTCCATAGATATTTATTATGGTCATATCTTCTTGTTCAATTAATTTTTTTTAATCTTATATAATGCCCTTCCTTGTCTTGTATGGTGGTTTTTGTCTTAAAGTCATTTACATCAGAAATTAATATTGCCACTCCTGCTCACTTTGGTTGCCATTTGTTTGATGGAACTTTCTATCTCTTGGATGGTTTAATCTACTGACATTCAGTGTAATTGTCGGCAAGTATGAATTGATTGCTGTCACTTCATTATGTGCTTTTTCATGGTGATCCTGTTTTCTTTGTCCATATTATTTTCTGTGCTGAGCTCATTATGTTTATGAATCATGTTATCATTTCCTTTGTTGCTGTTGTTTTAGTATTTGCTGAAAACTTGTGGTTGTCCTCTTTTTTTGTGATGTGAAGCATTATCATTTTTCTTTGAGGTTACTCTGTGATTTATAATTTTCTCCCCAAGATCAGAACAATCCATTCTATCTTGCAACTCTCTTGACTTCCTCACCATTTAGAAGTTCTTTAACTATGCAGTATTTTCCCTCGTTTGTTTTGTAGTTGTCCTCAATTGATGTCTCTGGTTCTCTTTTCACAATCTTGTAAGCTTATTTTACTTTGGATACATCCATAGCTGTGTTGGTTTTGGGGTTATGTCATCTTGTGTATTAATGGTTGGTTTTTGTTTGCTATTACTGGTTGTCTGTTCAAAGGACCCCCTCTAGTATCTCTTGTAAGGTTGGTCTTGTTTTAACAAATTACCTTAATTTCTGCTTATCTGGATATCTCCTAATTTCACCATCATATTTGAGGGACAATTTTGCTGGGTATATAATTCTTGGTTGGAAATTTTCTCTTTCATTGTTTTATATATATACCATCTCATTGCCTTCTCACTTGCATGGTTTCTGCTGAGAAATCAGAGCTTATTCTTATTGTTTGTCCTTGGTAAGTAACTTTTCATTTTTCCCATGCTGCTTTCAGGATTCTTTCTTTGTCTTTGGTTTTGGTGAGTTTGATTATAATACATCTTGGTGATTTTCTTTTGGGCTTCATCCTGTGTGGGGTGTTGGGCTTCTTGAATGGATATATATATTCTCTTCTTTCATCATATTAGTGAAGTTCTCTTCCAACAAACCTTGGACAAGAAAGTGGCTTTCTTTTTCTCTTCTTGTTATGGAATTTTGATTACATGCAGGTTATTGCTTTTGATGGTATCCCATATGAACCTTAGCCTTTCTTCATTTTATTTTTATCTTTTTTTCGGATTGTTCCCTTTTCAAAGAAATATTCAGGAAAATGTCTTCAATTTCATTAATTCTATCTTCCATTGATTCAATTCTACTCCTTAGCCCTTTGAATATGTTACCTATTTCTGAAAATTTAGTATTACTGTTCTGGATTTCTATCTTAGATTTTGTATCATTTCTAATTTTTCATTTATCTTGTCATTTTGTTCTTGTATTTACTTCCAAAATTATTCTAGGGTTTTGTCTGTGTTTCCCTTAATTTTGTCAGTCTCTTCTTTAATCTGTCTCTCAGTCCTTGAATATACCTAAATATAATTCTTCTGAATTCCTTATCAGGGAGTTCCAATGCTGCTTCTTCCTCAGGGATGTGTTCTGGGTCTGTATCCTGCTCCTTTCTTTCTACTATTTTATCTTACTTCTTTTTGTGGACTGTGATGGTCTGTGTCTCCAAGACATTGAACATTGTATTTAGATCTCTGTTAATTATTCATGAAGAGCAGTAAGGGTGAGTCAGCTTCTTCTTGGTGGTTGTTTATCATTGGCCGGTTGGTAAGGAAGTGGTGGCTCTTGCTCAGTAAGTAGCTGCAGGAGGTGCCAGTATGGTTGCGTCCAGTGGGCATAGTTGCTGTCTCTCACTCATTTAGACAAAAAACAACAATAAAAAAATGTCAAAAAAGTGAAAGCAGGCAGACCGAAAACATACTGTATAAATGCACCAGAATAATCACAAAAAAAAAAAAAAAAAGGGAAAAGGAAAAAAGAAAAAAAAAAAAACATAATATCTGGGGAGAGGGCACTAACAGGAAAAAGTAGAGGAGGAGAAAAATGAAGAAAAAAATGGAAAAAATGCAAAAAAGGAAAACAAGGAACAGGGTTAACCATGAGAAAGAAAAAAATTGGAACCAGGAACAGGGAAGAGAAAAAAAGCTGAAAACTAGAACCTGTGAAGGGAAGAAAAAGAATAATAATGAAAAGGACAATAATAATAATAATTTTAAAAAGGACAAAAACAAACTAAAAAAGGAAAAAAAAAAAATCTGGTCATGGTGGGGCAGGGCCCCCAGGCTCTGTTGGAGCACACAGGCTAGGATGGAATAACTGCTGGCCCAGAAGATGGGTGGGAGGAAGGGATTGCTGCACCTCTATTCACCAATAGGGTGTGGGGGTATAAGAGTAATAAGAGGAATATTGCACATTTCCAGCTGCTAGCCTCTGAAATGTCCTTGTGGCTCTTGGCAAGTGGAACCTATTCTTAAATCCCTGAATCTGGGAGAATGGTGTCACTTTAAATATCCAAAATGGTTGAATGGCTTGTAAACATTCAAAATGGCTGCACCCTCTGGATAGGCAAAAGTCAACAGCTCAGCCCACCTTCCTCTTTGCTGCTTCCCCTTTTATTCACCAGCCACCAGTGCAGTCCTTTTTGCAGTCCCTGGCTAGCAGCACTGTTTTTCAGGTTACTTCTTAGGTCCTCTTTGCTCCTTCCCCTTTTGTTTGCTAACTGCCATTGCAATCTTCCATGCAGTCCCTGGCTAGCAGGGGTGTTTTTCAGGTTACTTCTTAGGTCCTAATACCACTTGGCAATATCCAACCTGTCTGTGCTGTCAGGATCGCTGCCAGACTGCAGTTCCATATGTCTCCATTTTTGGTGTTTTCATGTAAATTCTTCAACTAGTTGGAGTTTAGTCCACTTCTATACCTTTCCCTTCAAAGCTTAGTGCTTCAGGATTATCTTCTGTATCTGTATTAATTGGTTCCCCTTTTCTTTGTTAAAGAAGGTCTGTGCAATCTTTCGGTCTATTCTGCCATCTTATCAGAATTACTGAATCCCTGTTTCTTACCCATAAAATTAGGATGATAGTACCCTGTATAACAGGATGATGGTTATAGGGAAATAATAAGTAACTAAATGGTAATTTTATTGTTATAACTATTGGAAAACTTTTATCATTTAACAAGCAAAGAGTTTGGTACTGTAGATACCAAGATCAAAAGAAGTTGTGATCTTGTGGAGGAAGAAGGACAAATAATTAGGTAATTTCTATAAGTCATAAATGCTCTAAATACCTAAGCAGCACAGGCTGCAATAAACTCACAAAGGATAATATTTAATTAAGGGAAAGTGGTGAGAGAAAGCTCTTAAAGCAAGTAATTCTTTTACTTGTGTTTTGAAGGATGTGGAATTTAGATATGCAAAGAAACGGATCTTGGGAAATTAGATTGTTGATTCCCTTTGGTATATGCATTAGGCATCCAGTAAATACTTCATTTATAAATATGGAAATGAATGATTTATTGAATTTTTTACCTGCTAACTAAGTTTTTTTTCTTTTCCTTATGATAATTATTGGAAGAAAATCAGAATTGTTGGAAAAATTATTTTTACAGCAAATAATCATATTATTTATAATAAAAATATTATCATAAATGGATATATGGATTATTAAAGCTATTCTATTAATTTTAACTACTCTGTTTAAATATTTTCAACTATAATTAATTGAGAAAAGCATTTGCTTCTTTAAAATATTTACTGAGAAACCATATACATTTAAATTAGAACAAAGTCTGGAGTCTTTCTTTTTTTGAGGAAAGCATCATTATCTTTCTAGCTTTTTCAAAAACTAGTTCTTTCAAAAATATTTTTGAAAAATATTTATTTTAACTTTGCATTTCTTATAATTACAATAATGTGTAAGGGTTGTTTAAATTTGTTTGTGTTTGTTGTTGTTGTTGTTATGTGCCGTCGAGTCAGATCCAACTCATAGTGACCCCTCCTTGAGTTTCCAAAGCAGTATCACTACGGAAGTAGGTTGCCCAACCTTCCTTCTAAGGAGTGGTCGGTAGGTTTGAACTGCCAGTGTCCTGGTTAGCAGTCAAGTGCCTTACGGACTACACTACCAGAACTCCCAAATTTGTTTGGTACATAGCAAAAAATGAATGTTCTTATTTGCTCTTTAGATACTGCTTTGCTGAGTACTTTATGGTAAGCCATGGAAATTCATGAAACTCAATTATTCTTCTACCAATGCTGATTTTGTGATATCATTTACATCTCTTCTTATACCCTATCCAATTCAAAATACTTGAAGTGAAATACACACACACACACACAGCTGAGGTTCTTTAGGATTGGAAGCAGTGCAAGAGATCATGAAGTCCAAAACCGTCATATCAGAGATGAGAAAACTGAAAGTAGAAGAGAAGAAACTATTTTCCCAATGAAATATAATTAAAAAGGGAAATTGAGACTGGAATGATTTTACTATAAAGCATATTCTTCTCTTATATTATTTGTTAAAAGAGGGAATACATGAGTAATATGATGTATTCAAATCATTTACTTATTTTCTTTTAGGGGTAAGATAGACACCATAGTTTCCACTCCAACACCATTTTATTCTCTTAGAGACATACCCAAAACCAAAATAAACCAAACTCACTGCTGTCAAGTCAGATCCAACTTATAGCAACACCTCCTTGGGTTTCTGAAGCAATACCACCACAGAAGTAGATTGTCCAATCTTCCTTCTGAGGAGTGGCTGGTTGGTTTGAACCACCAACCTTCTGGTTAGCAGTCAAATGCCTTAGGCACTATGTCATTCTCTAAAATGAATCAAGGATGATCTAATCACTGGTTCTCAACAGGTGGCAGTGCTATCTCTCTATGAAGTATGGGGTTGGCTCTCAGGCATTTAGTGTCTCTGGATAATGAGGGGTCTTGCACATTAAGGAGTTGCCTCATCCAATGTTCTAATTTTGCCTATTAAAAAAACTGGCTTACTTGATTATGGCAATCTTGTACCACTTTGACAGGGATTAGTTTAGGGATGGGCATGTTACCAAGTTCAGGTCAATGAAACATAAAACAAAATCTGTTGTAGACTTTATTGATTTTCCTGCTGGATATAAGCTCTGTGAACAGAGCCTGTCTTTATTCATGTATCCTCCTTTTTCCTTTTGTTCACTCTCCTAGGAGCATATGGTGGTAGAAACTGATGATATGGCCATTAGCATGATAAGGAAACCACCAAGGCAGAGAAGAATAAAAAGGCCACAGACTCAACTCAAGGGCTGCACACTTGCATAATTCTTAATTAATAAACAACAAATAAGATATCATTCTTTGCAATTTACATACATGTTTAACATTTTTAAAGAAAATATTTTTGTTACTATAATATTGTTCATCTACCACAATTCTGTCAGTTTGTCACACTATGGTGGTTTGTGTGTTGTTGTGATGCTAGAAGCTATGCAACCAGTATTTCAAACACTGGCAGGTGACTCATGGTGGACAAGTTTCAGCAAATACTAGACTAAGACACATGAGGAAGAGGGATTTGGCGGTCAATTTCTGAATGAACTGACCACTGAAACCTTGAGAACAGCAGTGAAATATTGTTTGATATAGTGCTGGAAGATGAGCCCCTAAGGATGGAATACACTCAAAATACAACTGCAGAAGAGCTGCTTCCTCAAATTAAAGTCAATCTTAATGATGTGGATGGAGTACAGCTTTCCAAATCTTTAGTTCCTGATGTGGTATGACTCAAAATGAGAAGAAACACCTACTAATATACTCTAGTAATTGGAACATGGAATCTACAAAATATGAATGTAGGAAAACTGAAGTTGTCAGGAATGAAATGGAACATACTAATATTAATATCTGGGGCATTACTGAGCTGAAATGGACTGGTGTTGACCATTTATAATCACACAATCACATAGTGTACTATTCTGGGAATGACATATTGGTGAGGAATGGTGTCACATCATTGTCTAAAAGAATATTTCAAGATGTATAGTGAAGTATAATGTTATCAAAAAAACAAAAACAACAACAAAAAAAAACCTCACTACTATGAGTCTATTTCAACTCATAGCAACCCCTTCTTGGGTTTCCGAGGGGTATCTCCACTGAAATAGATTGCCCAGTCTGGTGGGTTTGAACTGCCAGCCTTCTGGTTAGCAGTCAAATGCCTTAGGCATTATGCCACCAGAGCTCCCATAATATTATCAGTAATAGGATAATATCCATATGCTTACAAGGAAAACCAGTTAATATGACTACAATTCAAATTTGCACACCAACAACTAAAGCCAAACAGAAGAAATTGAAGATTTTACCAACTTCCGCAGTCTGATATTGATCAAACATGTAATAAAGTTGCAATGATAATTACTGGTGATTGGACTGTGGAAGATGGAATTAAAAAAAAGAAGCAGCATTGGTAGTTGTAAAATATGGCATTGGTGACAGAAATGACATTGGAAATCACTTGAGAGATTTTTGCAAGAACAATGACTTACACATGGCAAATAGTTTTTTTCAACATCATAAAATATGATGATACACAAAGACCTCAGATGGAATACACAGTAACCAAATCAACTATTGTTTTGGGAGAGATGATAGAGAAGCTCAATATCATCAAGCAGAACAAGGATGGGGCTGATTGTGGAATGGATCATCAATTCCTCACATACAAGTTTAAGCTGAAGCCAAAAAAATTAAAACAAGTTGTTGAAAGCCAAAATACAACCTTGAGTATATCACACCTTTATTTAGACACCACATGAAAAACAGATTTCATGCATTGAACACTAATGACCAAGATCAGAGGAACTGTAGGAAGACATCAAGACATCATATATGAAGACAGAAAAAGATCATTAAACACACAGGAGAAAAAAAAAAAAAAAAGGGTGCCAGAAGAAACTCTGAAACTTGTTCTTGAATGAAGAGTAGCTAAAGTGAATGGAGGAAATGATAACGTAAAAGAGTTGCATGTTGTTGTTGTTGTTGTTAGGTGCTGTCAAGTCACTTCCAACTCATAGTGACCCCATGGACAGTAGAACGAAATACCACTCAATCTTGTGCCAGCTTCATGATCCTTGCTATACTTGAACCCATTGTTGCAGTCACCATGTCAATCCATCTAGTCAAAGGTCTTCCCCTCTTTCGTCGACCCTCCACCTTACCAAGCATGACATTCTTCTCCAGGGAATGGTCCCTCTGACAACATGACCAAATAGGTGAGACATACACTGGACATCCTCGCTTCCAAGGAGTATCTCGGCTGCAGTTCCTCCAGGACAGATCTGTTAGTTCTTTTGGCAGTCCATGGTACCTTCAGCATTCTTTACCAGCACCACAACTCAAAAGCATCAAGTCTTCTTTGGTCTTCCTTATTCATTGTCCAGCTCTCACATGCATACGAGGTGATCAAAAATATCATGGCCTGTGTCAGGTGCACCTTAGTCTTAAAGGAGACAACCATGCTCCTCAGCACTTAAAAAAGCTCTTTCACAGCCAATGTACCCACTGCTACATGTTGTCTAATGTCCTGACTGCTGCTTCCATTGGCCTCGAATGTAGAACCAAGCGATGTGAATTCTTTGACAACTTCAATCTTTTCTTCATTTATTGTGACGCTGCTTATTGGTCCAGTGGTGAGGATTTTTGTCTTCTTTATATTGAGACGTAATCCATACTGCAGACTGTGTTCCTCAATCTTCATCAGTAAGTGCCTCAAGTCATCCTCACTTTCAGCAAGCAAAGTTGTATCATCAGCATATCTCAGGTTGTTAATGATTCTTCCTCCAATCCTGATGCCACATTTTTCTTCATATAGTCCAGCTTCTCCGATTATTTGCTCAGCATATAGATTGAATAAGTATGGGAAAAAGATACAATGCTGACACACTCCCTTCCTGATTTTAAGCCATGCAGTGTGCCCTTGTTCCGTTCGAATGGCAACCTCCTGGTCAAGGTACAGGTTCCTCATGAGTCCAATCAGGTGTTCGGGAATTTCCATTCTTCTCAATGTTATCCATAATTTGTCATGATCCACACAATCAAATGTCTTTGCATAGTCAATAAAGCACAAGTAAACATCCTTTTGGTATTCTATGCCTTGAGTCAAGATCCATCTGACCGTAGCTATGATATCCCTTGTTCCATGTCCTCTTGTGAACCCAGCTTGCACCTCTGGAAGTTCTCTGTCAATATATTGCTGCAACCATTTTTGAATTATTTTCAGTAATATCTTAGTTGTGTGTGATATTAATGACATTGTGCGATAATTTCCACATTCTGTGGGATCATCTTTCTTTGGAATGTGTACAGATATGGATTTCTTCCAGTCAGTTGGCCAGGTAGCTGTCTTCCAAATCTCTTGGCATAACCGAGTGAGTGCCTCTGGTGCGGCATCCGTTTATTGAAATATCTCAATGGGTATTCCGTCAATTCCTGGAGTCTTGTTCTTTGCAAATTCCTTCATTGCAGCTTCAATTTCCTCCTTCAGTACCATTGGTTCTAGATCATATACCACTTCCTGAAATGGATGAAGATCTACCAGTTCTTTTTTGTACAGTGACTCTGTGTATTCCTTCCATCTTCTTTTGATGTGTCCTGCATCATTCAATGTTTTGCCCTTGTTGTTGTTGTTGTTAAGTGCCGTCGAGTCGTTTCTGACTCATAGTGACCCCATGCACAGCAGAATGAAACACTGCCAGATCCTGCGCCAGCCCCACAATCCCTGCTATACTTGATCCCATCATTGCAGCCACCGTATCAATCCATCTCCTTGAAGGCCTCCCCCTCTTTCATCGACCC
>NW_006921936.1:3477057-3477826 GCF_000298275.1 Orycteropus afer afer
ACTCTCTGCTCAAGGGCAAGTTTCAGAGTCTCTTCTGTCATCCATTTTGGTCTTCTTTTCTTTTGTTGTCTTTTTAGTGACCTCTTGCTTTCTTCTGGTAGCATAGTGCCTTAGGCACTTGACTGCTCACCAGAAGGCTGGCTGTTCAAACCCACCGGCCACTCCTCAGAAAGAAGGTCGGGCAATCCTGCTTCCGTAGTCATACTGTGTCGGAAACCGAAGGAGGGGTCGTTATGAGTCGGGGCCGACTCGATGGCAAACAACAACAACAACAACTTGCTTTCTTTATGGATGATGCTCTTGATGTCATCCCACAATTAATCTGGTTTCCAGTCATTGGTGTTCAATGCATCATATCTATTCTTCAGATAGTCTCTAAATTCAGGTGGGATATATTCTAGATCATATTTTGGTACTTGTGTACTTGTTTTAATTATCTTTAACTTCAAGTCTAACTTTCATATGAGCAATTGATGGTTTGCTCCACAATTAGCTCCTTGTCTGGTTTTGGTTGAGGATATTGAACTTTTCCATCACCTCTTGCCACAGGTGTAGTCAATCTGATTCCTGTGTGTTCCATCTGGTGAAGTTCACATGTACAGCCACCGTTTGTGTTTTTGAAAAAAGGTGTTTGCAATGAACAAGTTTTTGGTCTTGCAAAATTCTACCGTGCAAGTTCCAGCATTATTCCTGTCACCAAGGCCAAATTTTCCAACTACCGGTGATTCTTCTTTGTTTCCAACTTTTGCATTCCAGTCACCAGTAATAA
>NW_006921936.1:3478041-3485833 GCF_000298275.1 Orycteropus afer afer
CACTGACAGCATTGTATTTCAGGACAGATCTTGAAACATCCTTTGTGATGATGAATGCCACACCATTCCTCTTTAAGCTGTTGTACCTGGCATAGTAGATCATATGGTTGTCTGATTCAAAATGGCCAAAACTAGTCCATTCCAGCTCACTAATGCCTAGGATATCAATCTTTATGTGTTCCATTCATTTTTGATAACTTCCAATTTCCCTAGATTCATACTTCATACATTCCATGTTCTAATTATTAATGGATGTTTGCTGCTGTTTCTCCTCAATTTGAGTGGTGCCACATCAGCAAATGGAGGTCTAGAATGGTTTACCTTATCCATAGAAGTAAGGCTGATTTTACTCTGATAATGCAGCTCTTTCCCAGTTCTACTTTGGAAGCTTTCTAAGCTAAGTGACTCATCTTCCTCTTCTCTATTGGAGAGTGTTTCTGGACTATTCATAAATTTGCACAGTAATGTATCAAACAGTGTTTCTCTGCTATTCATAAGGTTTTCCCTAGCCAATTCTTTGAGAAGTGGATGGCCTCCTCCTCTTCCTAGTCTCTCTCAGTCTGCAAGCTGGGCTGATACCTGTGCAACAGGCACACCCCACTGGGTTTGAAACACCAGTGGTACATCCTCAAGACTCACAGCAACATGTCACCACAGTAGGACAAACCAACAGACAAGTTTGTTTCCCTTAGCTGTTGGGAACCTCTCCAACCCCCCTTACCTAGATCCCTGCAGCTAACTCCTCGATCTGTTCCAGTCCTCTTTGCCTTTTCTGTCCTCTCCCTGCTTCCCGCCTTGCTGCTTTTTGGGGGTGGCCTGCGTTCCCTCTCCTCACCTGGCTCCCTGCAGTTGACTCCTCGATCTGTTCCTATCCCCTTTGCCTTTTCTGTCCTCTCCCTACCTTCCCGCCTTGCTCTTTGTGGGGCATGGCCTGGGTTCCCTCTCTTCACCTGGGCCCCTGAGGCTGACTCCTTGGTCTGTTCTGGTCCCCTTTGCCTTTTTTTGTCCTTTCCCTGCTTCCAATCCTGCTACCTGTTCTTAGGCTCAAGAGAAGACGTGGAATGAGGGATATCATTTCTGATGACAGATGGATTTTAGCTGAAAGCAAAGAATACAAGAAACACGTTTACCTATGTTTTATTGACTATGTAAAAGCATTTGACTGTGTGGATCATAACAAATTATGTGTAACATTGCAAGGAATGGGAATTTCAGAACACTTAATTGTGAGCATGAGCAGCTACACATAGACAAAGAGGCTGTCATTCAAACAGAACAAGGGGATACTGCATGGTTTAAAATTAGGGAAGGTGGGTGTTAGGATTGTGTCCTTTCACCATAATTATTCAATCTGTATGCTGAGCAAATAATCTGAGAAACTGGACTACATAAAGAACATGATGTCAGGATTGGGAGGGGATTCCTTAATGACCTGCGATATGCAAATGATACAACCTTCCTTGCTGAAAATGAAGAGGACTTGAAGAACTTACTGATGAAGACCAAAGTTTACAGCCTTCTGTATGGATTATACTTCAACATAAATAAAACACAAATCCTCACAACTGGACCAATAAGCAACATCGTGATAAATGGAGAAAAGATTGAAGTTGTCAAGGATTTCATTTTATATGGTTCTACAATCAATGCCTATTAAAGCAACAGTCAAGAAATCAAAGAATATATTACTTTTGGCAAATCTGCTGCAAAACACCTATTTATAGTGTTAAAGAACAAAGACATACTTTGAAGACTAAGGTGTGCCTGACCCAAGCCATTGTCTTTTCAGTAGTCTCATATCCTTGTAAAATCTGGACAATGAATAAGGAAGACTGAAGAATTGATGAATTTGGATTATAGTATTTGTGAAAAATATCATGGGCTGCCAGAGGAATGGACAACCTGTCCTAAAAGAAGTACAATCCGGATGCTTCTTAGAAGTGACTATGGCAGGATTTCATCTCTCATATTTTGGTCAGGTTATCAGGAAGGACCATTTCCTGCAGGAGGATATCATTCTCGGTAAAGTAGTGGGTCCATGATAAAGAGGAAGACCCTCAATGAGATGGATGGGCATAGTGACTGCAACAATGAACTCAAGAACAGCAATAATCATGAAGATGGGGCAGTGTTTCGTTTTGATGTACATAGCATCACTATGTGTTGCAAATGATTCCACAGCATCTAACAACAATATTGTTCATGGTTTGCTTATCTTTCCAACATGTTTAAGCATTTATAGTGACAAAGTGTTTTAATAGGTCATCCAATGCACATTAAGCTCATTTTAAAATCAAGCTTTTAAATAAGCATAGAAAAATTAAAACAAGTCTATGCATCTAAGAATTATATATTACCCAACAAGGAGAAGAGAATTGAACTAAATTATTCAAGTTTGTGTTACACATTCTAAATCATGCAAGAAAAGCTCAGCCACAAAATTTTTTTTTTTTTTTGTTATGCATAGACAACAAACTTAAGTTTTAGAGGTGTTGCACTGAGCTATTATATTTTACTGGTGTAGTGGCCCTTTGGCTTTAAAATTCAATGCACAATAACCATAATGCCATAATAATTCACTGATTTTCTTCTTCTCCTGAAATGTACAATATCCTTTTAAAATGAATATCTTCACAGCACAGACTCATCTACTTTTTGTGGATGTATTTATTGGGAACGATACTCAGTTATGGAGTGTGCTTACAATATTTCAGATTTTCACAAAAATAATTAATATCATGAGTAGGTAGTTAACAAAAAACTGGTGTATAAAAATAATATTATGTAGAAATGTAGTTTAATCATATCTTTACATTTTCTAACATGAACATTTTTATTTACTGTAATTGCCTCTCAAGTAACTTTATCACATCCACATTTTAATTATACAGTAAATATTACTGGTGATGTTTGTTTTCTTGCTTATTTTTGTCTGTTAATGGTCTCCTCGATAATAGCTAATATCCATCAATGATATTTTGGGTTCTTGAAAGATTTGGTAGGACAAAACTAAGAGGTGTATCTGCCTAAGGCATTTGACAGCTAACCAGAAGCCAGGTAGTTCAAACCCACCAGCCACTCCTCAGAAGGAAGGTTGGACAATCTACTTCCGTAGTGATATTGCCTTGGAAATCCAAGGAGAGGTCATTATGAGTCAGGTCTGACTCAATGGCATATAACAATAACAACAACAGATTTAAACATGGAATGCACATTAAACTCACTAGGAGCATATTTAAGAAGACTTATACTCAGAACTTATATAAGAAATTCTAATATATTAATCTTTAGTGAAGCATATCTATCATTAGCATTTTTTTTAAACATCTCAGGTCAGTGTTAGGCATACACATATTATCTTCATTTCTATAATGAGATAATATTGTTTGCCTTTCAGAATTGGTAAACTATAAAATCCTTTGTTGTATATCAAGTGCCTAATTATGATAGAGAGTTAAAATAGTCAAGATTGCTCATGCTAAAAATAAACCTAATGATATTAAAATACCTGCGAAGATATATAAAAAAAAAATTTGATCTTTTTTCAATTATATGAAAACTTATAAACTGCTGACCCCTGGAAAATATTCTTGCATTGATGTACACAGTAATGGAATATTCTTTGAATGTTATTAATATTGAAAATTTGTTTTTTGCAAATATACTTTACTGTTTGGGTAAAACCTGTTTAAAATTGAGCAAGCAGATCAATGTTATATTTTGATTTAAAAAAATGTATAATAATAATAATAAGCCACTAAGAAGAACTAGATGGCACCTGACTACCAATACTGACTTTTCTGATTAGGGATATGATAGAAGATCCCAGATAGAAAGGAAGAAAAATGTAGAACAAAATTCATATTTGTTAGAAAGGCCAGGCTTACTGGACAGAAAGTTACTAGAAGTACCCTCAAGGCTATTACCCTAAGATAACATCTGAAGGTGGAATTGAAGCTATCTCTGCAGGTCACATTTCAGCCAAATAATAGATTGAACTACAAAATAAACAATGTCACCCTTGAATAGTATGCTCCCTCAAACAATGCACTATATAAGACCTGGAGGTCAACATTTAACTAAAGACAAAGGTGAGAAAGCAAAGAGGAGAAGAGAACCTTGATCAATGGAAACAGAACAAACAATGGAAATAATGACAATGTTGACACATTGTAAAAATTGTAACTAAGCACAGAACAATTTGTATAAAATTTGTTAAACAGTAACTTAATTTACTGTATGAACTTTCACTAAAATATTATTTAAAAAAAAAAATCACCATGGAGGAATCAAACCTGGCCTCCTCTTTGTTCTTACAAAATCTTTATATCTATAGTAAAAAAGCATAGTGGACCACATGATTATATGATTCAAAATGGCCAATATCAGGCCATTTCATCACACTAATGCCTAGGATATCAATTGTTATTTTTACCAAATTCTGCAATTGGAAATTAAACCAACATGAAATTAAGATATATTGATAATTACTGGTGAATGCAGTGCAAAATTTGGGCACAAAGAAGTATCAGTAGTTGGAAAATATGGCCCTGGGTGATATGACACTGGAGACTGCCTGATAGAATTTTGCAGTCGATGACTTATTCATTGCAAATAATTTTTCAACAACATAAATGGCAACTATATGCCTGGATCTCACCAGATGGAAAACACAGGAATCAAATCAACTACATCTGTGGAAAGAGACAATGGGAAATGTCAATATCATCAGTCAGAACAATGCCAGGATCTGATTGTGGAACAGACCATCAACTGCTCATACGCAAGTTCCAACTGAAGGTGAAGAAAACTAAAATAAGTTCCACAGAGCCAAAATATAACCTTAATTATATAAGATCTGAATTTAGAAACCAGATGTAGAATAGATTTGACACATTGAATACCAATGACCAACAAATTGTGAGATGACAACAAGAATATCATACATGAAGAAAGCAAAAGGTCATTAAAAAGACAAGAAAGAAAGATAAAACCAAAATGGATGTTAGAAGAGACTTTGAAACTTTGCTTGTGAATGGAGAGTAGCTAAAGGGAATGGAAGAAATAACAAAATAAAAGAGGGAAAAGAAGATTTCAAAGGGCCTTTCCAGAAAGCAAAGTATTATGATGAAATGTACCAAGACCTGGAACTAGAACACAGAAAGAAAATTTGCTTGGCATTTCTTAAGCTTAAAGAACTGAAGAACAACTTAAAGCCTTGAACTTCAATACTGAATGATTCTAGAGGCAAAAAACATTGAATGATGCAGGAAGCATTAAAGGAAGATGGAAAGAATAAGCAAAGTAACTATACCTCTAAGAACTGGTAAATATTCAGCCATTCAGGAGGTAGCATATAATCAAAAAACAATGGTATAGAAAGAGTAAGTTCAAGCTGCACTGAAGGAATTTGTGAAAAATGGCTGTAGAAACTGATGGAATACTCATTGTGGTGTTTTAACAAATGGATACATCACTAGAGTTACTTACTTGTTTATGCCAAGAAATTTGGAAGACAGATATCTGGTCAAACAATAGGAAGACGTCCATATTTTTACCCATTCTAAAGAAAAGTGATCTAATAGAATGTGGAAATTATTGAACAATATCATTAATATCACATGCAAGTAAAATTTGGCAGAAGATAATTCAAAAAAACTATTGCAGCAATATACTGACAGGAAACTTCCAGAAACCCAAGCTGGCTTCAGAAGAGGGAATGGAACAAGGAATATCATTACTGATGTTAGAAGAATCTTGGCTGAAAGCAAATATCAGAAAGATGTTTACCTATGTGTTACTGATAATGCAAAGGCATTCAACTAAGTGCATCACAACAAATTATGGATAAAATTCTGAAGAACGAGAATTTCAGAACACTTAATTGTGCTCATGAAGAAATTATGCATAGACAAAAAGGCTGTGAACTGAACAGAACAGAGGGATACTGACTGTGTGATTTAAAATCAGAAAATGTATGCATCAGGGTTATGTCTTTCACCATACTTATTCAATCTGTATGTTGAGCAAATAATCTAAGAAGGTTGACTATATGAAGAAGAATGCAGAATCAGGATTGAAGAAAGACTCATTAACAAGATGAGATATGCAGATGGCACAACCTTTCTTGCTGAAAGTGAAGATGACTTGGAACACTTAATGAAGAAGATAGAGGACTACATTTTTCAGTATGGATAACACATAAACATAAAGAAAACTAAAATCCTCAGAACTGGACCAATATGCAACATCAAGATAAATGGAGAAAAGACTGAAGTTGTCGGGGATTTCATTTTGTATCTACAACCATTGTCCATGAAAACAGCAGTCAAGAAATCAGAAGGCACATTGCACTGGAAAAATCTGCTGCAAAAGGCCTAAGACTACAGTATGCTTAACACAAGCCATGGTATTTTCAGTAGTCTCATATCCATGTGAAAGTTGGACAATGAATTAAGAATAATGAAGAAGTTGATGCCTTCAAATGGTAAAGTATATTGAAAATAAATAGATTGCTAGAAAAATTAACAAATCTGTTTTGGAAGAAGTGCAGCCAGAATGTTCCTTAGAAGCATGAATGGCTGGACTTTGTCTCACTGACTTTGGTCATGTTGTCAGAAGGGATCATTTCCTGGAGAAGGATATCATGCTTGGTAAAGTAGAGAGTTACTGTCATCTAGTCGATTCCAACTCACAAGGACCCCCATTGGGGTTCCAAGTTGGTAAATCTTTACAGAAGTTGATTGTCCCATCTTCCATCCGTAGAGCAACTGGTGGGTTTGAACCACTAACCTGCTGATTCACAGTTAAATGTCTTAAGAACTGTGCCACCAGAGCTCCATAGTAAAGTAGGTCAGCAAAAAAAAAAAAAAAAAAAAAAGAGGAAGACACTTAACGAAATTGATTGACACAGTGTCTGCAATGATGGGCTCAAGCACAGCGAGGATTCTGAGGATGGTGCAGGACCAAGCAATGTTTCATTCTGTTACACGTAGGGTCCGTATGAGTTGGAGTGGCTTCTACAGCATCTAACAGTAGTATAAGAAATACAAAATTTCATTATTTTTGTAATAGTTGTTGTATAAAAATTGGTCATCCTGATGATATGTGTCCCCTCCCCCACTGAATTTCCAGCAACCAAACTGGAAGTTGTCAAAAATGAAATGGAACGCATAAAGCTTGATAGCCTCAGCATTAGTGAGCTGAAATGGACTGGTTTTAGCCATTTTGAATCAGACAACCATATGATCTACTATGCCAGGAATGATAGTTTTAAGAGGAATGGTGTGGCATTCATCATCACAAAGGATGTTTCAAGATTTGTCCTGAAGATTTCCGGCAAGATGGTGGACTAGGCACAAGGACTGCACAGACACTCTTCAACAAAGAAAAGGGAAACCAACTAACACAGACACAGAAGATAATCTCGGACCCCTGAGCCTTGAATGGAAGAAAGTGGACTAAACCCCAACTAGCAGAAGAATTTGCATGAAAATACCAAAAAAGAAGACACACAGAGCTGCGGTCTGGAAGCAGACTGAGCGACCCTGACGGCACAGACAACACAGCTTGTAGATTCCCGAGTGGTGGTAGGACCTAAGAATTAACCCAAAAATCACCCTACTAGCCAGGGACTGCACAAAAGGCTGTGCACGGTGGCTGGGGAACAAACGGAGAAGATGAAGAGAAAGGTGGGCTGAGTTGTGGACTTTTGCCAGTCCAGAGGCGCCACCATTTTGTAGATTTAAAAAGAGGCTTGACTATTTTGGATATTTAAAGAGACAGCGCTTTC
>NW_006921936.1:3490456-3490942 GCF_000298275.1 Orycteropus afer afer
AGAGAAGACCAAAATGGATGACAGAAGAGACTCTGAAACTTGCCCTTGAGCGGAGAGTAGCTAAAGCAAATGGAAGAAATGACAAGATAAAGGAGATGAACAGAAGATTCCAAAGAGCAGCTTGAGCAGGCAAAAACAATTACTGTAATGAAATGTGAAAAGACCTGGAGTTTGAAAACCAAAAGGGAAGAACACATTTGACATTTCTCCAGCTGGAAGAATTGAAGAAAAAAATTAAGCCTCCAGTTGCAATATTGAGAGATTCTATGGGGAAAATATTGGATGATGCAGGAAACTTCAAGAGAAGATGTTGGGAATACACAGTCACTGTACCAAAAGAACTGGTCTATCTTCATCCATTTCAGGAAGCAGCATATGATCTAGAACCAATGGTACTGAAGGAGGAAGTTGAAGCTGCATTGAAAGAACTGGTGAAGAACAAGGCTCTGGGAATTAATGGAATACCCATTGAGATATTTCAACAAA
>NW_006921936.1:3491991-3510586 GCF_000298275.1 Orycteropus afer afer
AAGAATGCTAAAAGTACCATGGACTGTAAAAGAACTAACAGATATGTCCTGGAGGAAGTGCACCCGAAATGCTCCTTGGAAGTTGGAATGGCCAGACTTTGTCTCACGTACTTTGGTCATATTGTAAGAAGGGACCATTCCCTGGAGAAGGATGTCATGCTTGGTAGAGTGGAGAGTCGATGAAAGAGGGGAAGGCCTTCAACAAGATGGATTGACACAGTGGCTGCCATGATGGGCTCAAGCATATCAGGGATCATGGAGCTGGCACGAAATCGGGCAGTCTTTCGCTCTGCTGTGCATTGGGTCACTATGAGTCAGAGACGACTCCACGGCATCTAACAACAACAGGAACAACAAAAAACATATCTTACAAGGTAACATAATGGATGTTGTTCTATAGACTGAATTTTATGTCAATTTAATACTTGTTATGAAGATAAATCTAAAGACAATTCCCTCAAGTATTTTAAGCAATTACAGAATTGTAAAAAAAAAATATTTTATTTAATGTGATTTTAAATTCTAAATTTAAATGAAGAAAATATTTGGAATTATTATTTATTGAGTATCTATTCCCAGCTGATTCTGTACTGGGAACTACACATACAGCATTTATTTTCAGTCTCACAGTAAAGCTCTGAATTTAGAAAATATAAACTTAAATGTTTTTATGGTAAAACTGAGATCCTGGAAAGTTAAATAACTTGCTTAATTTTGCAGAGATCATAGGTAGTAAATGTGAATTCAGCATTTCCTGATATCAATACTCTCTCCATTTTTTTTTAACTGCCATTATGGCAACTTTATCTAAAAGTTATTTAAAATAATAGAAATTAACAAGTTATTAGAAATACTTAATAATATGAATGTTAATTTTAATTGTCCCCACAGTTGATATTCATGATTATTATTTTTCATACTCAATCCTAGAGAATTTTTTTCCTTCTTCCAGGGAATGAGAATTTAATAAATTTAGACAATGGCTTTTAAGCATAAAAAAACATCAAGAGAGATATTGTTGGTCTTTCCACCCATTAGTTATACTCTGAGAGATTATATGAAAATTCCTTGATAGAGGTTTCTGATTCCTCATAGAAAGCAAATAATCTAATAGGATATTTTTCTAGGGCAGAAGTGGTAATATGCTTATAAGGGTCATATATCTCTCTATCACAAAGAAGGTGTATGAAGGAAGGTGGCTGTTTTCCAGCATGAGATTAGATTCTCACTGTCTCCATGACTGCCCATAGCCACTCAGTTGCACTACAGAATGTACCACAAAGGAGGAAGTAGTTGTTCCTGATGACTCTTCCCCCCTTGATAATCTCCACATTTTTTTTTGCCATTCACTGCAAGCCCCCCTGCAATGCAACAGCATTCTTCCCACTCCCTCCCTGCACCCACCACTTCCTTTTGTCCTTACTACTCATCCCCTCCTGCCATCCTTGCTCTATCCCTGGGCGAATACTCCCTCTTCATTTCATATGTAGGTTGTTCTGATGAGTACATATCTTTCTGGTATCATGGTTCAGTTTATAGGCCTATCTACCATTTGGCTGAAAGTTGAGCCATGGGGGTTGAGTTTATTTCCTGGCTTGAAGCATGTTAAAGGGCAATAATCTTGGTAGTTCTACAAGTCTCCATCAGCTCAATAAGGCTGATAGTTTTTATAATTTTGAGTTTTTGTTTTACTCCACATTTATCTCCCACATTAGCCAAGACGGCGTATTTTGATCCATTTCAGAGCAGTCACCATTGGTAGCTGGGCAGCATGTAGTTCTTCTGGTCCCAGTGTCATGAAGGCTGGCATTCATGTAATCCATTGGTCCTCTGGACTAACTATTTCCTTATGTATTTGGTTTTCTTTACTCCACTTTTGCCTGGATGGGGAGAGATCAATCGCTGTACCACAGATGGCTGTTCAGAAGCTTTTAAAACTCCAGTTGATCCTCACCAAAGTAGGATTTAGGACATTGTCTTTGTGGATTATATTATGCCAACTGACTTTAGTGTCCTCCAGAGACTACGTCCCTGAGCTCTCATGCCCAGTGACTCATTGCCTCAATGTGTTTGTTTATGACTTAGAATTTTTCATAACTTGGGTCCCTGTATGCTCTATTACATTCAAGGATATATATATATATGCAGCCTATATAAATACACAGATAGTAATATCCTCTGTCAAAGCTATATATATATTCAAGGGTATAATCCCATTTATCTTCCCACACCTTATTCAGCTTAAATGTCTATCTATCTATCCATTTGACAGATTCTTATTGTTACTGTTACTATAGGATTGTGCATGTATTCCCTCTGTTGGCTTTAACTACTCTTGTGTGCTTCCCTGTTTTGTCCACTGCCTTGATCATTTTGTGCTGACCTCCTGTTATTGTATATTGCTTCCCCTTCACCCAAGTTAATGTGTCCACCCTCTAGTTAATTTTGGCTAGTGTAAGAGTTAAGTATTATGAAAACAGGATTATAAAAATAAAATAAACTGAATTGAAGGCACACCTGCTATGTTGTTGTTATAAGGTTCCATCAAGTAAATTTCAACCCATCACTACCTCATTTGAGAGAGTAGAAATTTCCTGCAGAGTTTTCTCGATTGTAATCATTATAGGAACAGAACACCAGGTCATTTTCCCTTGGAGCTGCTGTGTAGAATAAACTGACAACCTTTTGATTAGCAGCCAAGTACTTAACGGTTGTACCACCAGGGCTTTTAATAGTAATTGAATAATCTCCAAAGACTTCAGGTGTTAATCCCTGGAACCTGTAAATATTAGTTTATATGTGAAAAGAGTCTTTATACATGTGATTGAATTAAGGATCTTGAGATGAAAGGATTTTATTAGACTATCCATGTGGGACCTAATTGTAATCCTATGTATCTTTATATGATGGAGGTGAAAGAACACTTCACAAAGAGAATGAAGCATACAACTATCAACACAGAGTGTGGGGTGGTGGCCAAAAGACAAGGAATGCTACCAGCCACTGGAAGACAGAAGAGGAAAATTATGGATTCTGTCCTAGAATTTTGGAGGAAATACAGCTCTATCAACACCTGGATTTGGCCCAGTGACACTGAATTCCAACTTCAAGCCTCCAAAACTATGAGAGAATAAATATATGTTGTTTTAAGTCACAAAGTTTGAGGTAATTTTTCATAGGTTGTATAGGAAATTGAAGCTATGAAAGCTATGAGTAATTACCTCAAATGTTGTGACTTAAAACAACATATAGTTCATATACAATATATTCTATATTGTATATAATAGTATATAATATATGAATAGTATACAATATATGAAATATATATTAATATTTGATATACAATAAATATATATTAGTATATTATATATTAAAACATATATCATAATAATAAACATATACAATTTTTATGGCTGCCATAGAAAATTCCACCACTTGTCTGTCAGTTTGTTGTACTGTGGTGGCTTGCGTGCTGCTGTGAGACTGGAGGCTATGCCACTGGTATTTCAAATTCCAACAGTGTCATCCAGGGTAGACAGGTTTAAGTAGAGCTTCCAGACTAACACAGACTTGAAAGAAGGAAGAGGCCATCCACTCCTCAAAGAACTGGCCAGTGAAAACCTTATGAATAGCAGTGAAACACTGATATATTACTGGAATACTTTGTGAATATCCCTGATACACTGTCCAAAATAGTGCCAGAAGATGAGTCCCTCAGGTTGGAAAGCAGTCAAAATACTACTGGGGAAGGGCTACCACCTCAGAGTAGAGCTGACCTTAACGATGTGGGTGGAGTAAAGCTTTCAGGACATCCATTTTTTAATGTGGCATGATTCAAAATGAGAGAAAACAGCTACAAACATCCATTAATAATCAGAACATGGAATGTATGAAGTAAGAATCCAGGAAAATTGTCAAAAATGAAATAGAATGCATAAAGATCAATATCCTAGGCAATAGGGACCTAAATGGACTGGTTTGGGTCATTTTGAATCAGACAACTACATGATCTACTATGCTGGGAATGACAAATTGAAGAGGAATGGTGTGGCATTCACTGTCACAAAGAATGTTTCAAGATCTATCCTGAAGTACAATGACAGGATAATATCCATATGGCTTCAAAGAAGACCAGTTAATATCACTATTGTTCAAATTTATGTACCAACCGCCAAAACCAAAGATGAGGAAATTGAAAATTTTTACAAACTTCTGCAGTCTGAAATTGACTAAACATGCAATCAAGATGTGTTGATTAGTACTTGTGATTGGAATGCAAAAATTGAAAACAAAGAAGACTGTAGTTGGAAAATATGGCCTTGGTGATAGAAATAAAACTGGAGATCACATGACAGTATTTTGCAAGACCAATGACTTATTCAGTGCAAATACCTTTTTTCAACAACATAAACAGCAGCTATACACATGGATTTCACCAGATAGAATACACAGGCATTAGATCAACTACATCTGTGGAAAGAGACAATGGAGAAGGTCAATATCTTCAGCCAAAACAAAGCCAAGAGCTGACTGTGGAACAGACCATCACCTGCTCATAGGCAAGTTCAATTTGAAGCTGAAGACAATTAAAACAAGTCTATGAGAGCCAAGGAGCTCTGGTAGCATAGTGCCTAAGGCACTTGACTGCTAACCAGAAGGCTGGTGGTTCAAACTCACGAGCCACTCCTCAGAAGGAAGGTTGGGCAATCCTACTTCCGAAGTGATACTGCCTCGGAAACCCAAGGAGGGGTTGCTATGAGTTGGGGCCGACTCGACGGCAAATAACAACAATGACAACATGAGAGCCAAAATATGACTTTGATTATATCCCTCCTGAATTTAGAAACCATCTGGAGTTGACACATTGAACACCAGTGATGGAAAACCAGAGGAATCATGGGATAACATCAAGAACATCATCCATGAAGAAAGCAAAAGGTCATTTAAAAGACATAAAAGGAAGAAAAGACCAAAACAGAGGTCAAAAGAGACTCTGAAAATGGCTCTTGAAATGAGAGTAGCTAAAACAAATGGAAGAAATGAAAAGATAGAAGATCTGAACAGAAGATTTCAAAGAGGATACCAAAGAGAAGAACACACTCAAGCTTTCTCAAGCTGAAAGAACTGATGAGGAAATTTAAGCCTAGAGTTGCAATATTGAAAGATTCTGTGGGCAATATATCTAGTAATGCAGGAAACATCAAAGGAATACACAGAGTCACAGTACCAAAAAAAAATTGGTTGATATTCATTCATTTCAGGAGGTGGCATATGATCAAAACCCAATGATAGTGAAGGAAGAAGTCAAATATTCACTGAAGGAATTGATGAAGAACAAGGCTGCAGGAATTGATGGAATATCCATTGAAATGTTTCAACAAATGGATGTCACAATGAAGGCACTAACTCATCTATGCCAAGAAATTTGGAAGACCTGGCAAGAGACTGGAAGAGATTCATATTTGTACCCATTCCAAAGAAAAGTGATTCTACAGAATGTGGGAATTATCAAACAATATCATTAATATCACACACAAGTAAAATCTTGCTGAAGATAATTAAAAAATGGTTGCAGCAGTATTTTGACAGAGAACGTCCAGAAATGCAAGCTGCATTAAGAAGAGGACAAAGAATGAGAGATATCTTTGCTAATGTCAGATGAATCTTGGCCGAAAGCAAATAATACTAGAAAGATGTTCACATTTGTTTTATTGACTATGCAAAAACATTTGACTGTGTGGATCCTAACAAATTGTGGATAACATTGAGAAGAATGGGAATTCCAAAGTATTAATTGTAGTCATAAGGAACCTGTACATACACCAGGGGGCTGTTGTTCAAACAGAACAAAGGGATGCTGCATGGCTTAAAATTAGGAAAGGAATGTGTCAGGGTTGTATCCTTTCTCCATACTTCTTCAGTTTGTGTGCTGAGAAAATAATCCCAGAAGCTAGTCTACATGAAGAAGAGTGTGGCATCAGGATTGGAGGAAAACCCATTAACAACTTGTGATATACAGATGACACAACTTTCCTTGCTGAAAGTGAGGATGAGTCGAAGCACTTTCTGATGAAGATTACAGACTACAGCTGCAGTATGGATTACTTTTCAACGTAAAGAAAATGAAAATCCTCACAACTGGATCAATAAGCAGCATCACAATTAATAGAGAAAAGTTTGAAGTTGTCAAATATTCATTTTACTTAGATCCACAATCTACACCAATGGAAGCATCAGTCAAGAAATCAGAAGATTTACTGCACTAGGGAAATCTCTGCAAAAGACTTCTTTAAAGTGCTAAAGAGCAAAGGTGTCTCTTTGAAGACCAAGGTGTGCCTAACCCAAGCCATGGTATTTTCAATAGCCTTATATGCACGTGAAAGCTGGACAGCGAATAAGGAAGGCTGAAGAAGAATTGATGCTTTTGAGTTGTGGTGGGCGAAAAGTACTGAACTGACAAAAGAAGTAAAAACTCTGTCCTGGAGGAAGTGCAGCTGGAATGCTCTTTGGAACCAAGAAAGGCCTGACTTCATTTGACCTCCTCTGATCATGTTGTCAGAAGGGATCATTCCCTGGAGAAGGATGTCTTGTTTTGTAAAATGAAGGGTTAATGAAAATGCAGAAGGCCTTCAATGAGATGGCTTGACACAGTGGCTGCAACAACGTGTTCAGGTATGACAGGGATTGTGAGGCTGGTGCAGGACCAGGCAGTATTTCACTCTGTTGTAGATAAGATCGTTATGAGCCAGAGCCTATTCAATGGCACCTAACAAAAACATAGGAAATTAATAAGCTTATGTTAAAAAACAGCTTTGATATAAAATAATTGCATAAAGTAAGTTTATCTAATGAATATAAAGGATTAGTCATTTATGAAACATGGTCTTCAGTTGTGATCTCCAGATGAAAGTAAAATTAGATAGTTTCTCATAGTGTCATATGATAGAAACAATTTAATTTAGTTACAAGTATAAATATGAGTTGTTGTTGTTGTTATGTGCCGTCAAGTCAGACCCAACTCATAGCGTCCCCTTCTTGGGTTTCTAGGCAGTATCACTACGGAAGTAGATTTCCCCATCTTCCTTCCGAGGAGTGGCTAGTGGGTTTGAACTCCCAGCCTCTGGTTAGCAGTCAAATGCCTTTAGGCACTATGCTACCAGAGCTCCCATAAATATGAGAGCAGGTAATAATTTATTGTACATAATTTGAATTCCTCATGTCTTCTAGTTAGATATATAATGGATTTAATCTTCCTTTAAAGTATTGTAATTCATCTATCAATCTGTAAATGGATGAAATCACATCAAAGGAAGAAAACACGAAATAAATAATGAAAGATTTTAGGAAACATTTAAAAAAAAAAAAAAAACCTTACGGTGCTATTTTTAAAGAAATACTGAATTATTTTAAGTTTTAACAATAAAATTGACTTAAATAGTACTCTGAATTTCTGCTATCAATCATGTATTAATAAGAAATATATTTTCATTCATGTTCACTTTCCCCACAGCTATTATATAAAAACACTATGTAAAATTTCTGACACCTGTAACGATTTACTGAGGGAGTTCAAGCTTATTTTTGGTTCCTTATCTCTTCAACTTTCATTTAAGTAAAATGAAAATTAATATAAATTGCTCCAAATTATTTGATTTTTGCTTTTCCTTTTAACAAAATCATTTAAAAGAAAATATGCTAAAGAAAGGATTGCTTCTTGTCTTTTCTGAACAATAACTTTTTTTTACTTTCACCTTTATTTGAGCTCTTCCTATTGTGATTCTAACAAGGAAAGCCTCAATGACATTATTATGACATTACCAAAGAGCAACTGAAGAAGACTTCCATTTGTAGGAAGAAGTATATGTCCTTTATCCTCCCTCTTACAACTTAGGCAGGAACTCTGGTAGCATAGTGCCTAAGGTATTAAACTGCTAAACAGAAGGCTGGTGGTTCAAACTACATCCATAGTGATACCAGCTCAGAAACCCAAGGAGAGATCACTATGAGTTGGTCTGTCTTGACCACACATAACAAGAACAACAACAACTTAGACAAAATGGATAAATTCCTTGAATAGCACATATTATTACAAGTCAAGAAATAGGAAATTGTCTGACCCAACTCATAGCAACCCCTCCTTGGGTTGCTGAGGCAGTATCACTAGGGAAGTAGATTGCCCAACCTTCCTTCTGAGTAGTGGCTGGTGGGTTTGAACGTTCAGCCTTCTGGTTAGCAGTCAAGTGCCTTAGGCACTATGCAACCAGAGCTCCCAAACAGGAAATAGATCATTTTAATTTTCCTATAATTATACGGGAAATTGAATATATTATTATAAAATTTCCAAAAAAAAAAAAAAAGAAATCTCCAGAATCAGATGGTTTCACTAGAAAAGTTTACCAAATATTTAAAGAATTAACATAAATTCTGCACAATCCCATTCAGTAAACAAGAGGAGGGAACACTTCTCAATTCATTTTATGAAGTAGTTGTTGTGTTGTTATGAACCATCCATGGACCTGACTCATAGCGACCGCTCCTTGGATTTCCGAGTCAGTATCACTACAAAGTAGATTGCCCAACCTTCCTTTGGAGGAGTGGCTGGTGGGTTTGAACCACCAGCCTTCTGGTTAGCAGTCAAGTGCCAGCCAGTGCAATAAAACATGAAAATAAAATAACAGTTATTTAGATAAAAAAAAAGAAATAAAACTGTCCTTACTTGCAGATGATGTGATTATCTACTTTAAAAATCCCAAATTAAAAATCCTGATTAATGTATTTGCCATAAGTTGTACACCTGTGAAAAGTTGAATAGGCAAAAGTGATATGATAGATATATTTAAAACAAAACAAACAAAAAGAATAATGGTTGAAGCTGTTTATGTACATCCAAACACCTCATGGGATTTGATTCCTTGAGTCTGAAGATTAGGGTCATGATTTTATGAGACATTCCAGTTAATTGTCCTAATAACATGTCTCATGCTTCTGTTCTACCTCCCGGCCCATGTATTCTGCCTCCTACCTCATTCAATATTCCAGTCTTGAACTCTTGCAAGAAGCCATCCAAGGCACAAAAATACACCTAGAGCAACAGAGGAATACGGAGAGTCGGGAATAGAAAGAAATGGAGTGTGTGGCTTATCGTCTGCATGAACAACTGCCTCCTTTGCCATGAGATCAGAACTGGATGATGCCCAACTATCACAACTGAACATTTTTATCAAGGTTTCTATAGAAGAATTCTAATCAAAATGGAGAAAATACAGAACAGAATTATAAATCCTAATGAAATCCAGATTTTCTGGAGCCATAGATACTAAATGAATCCATTAAACTATTGCCCAGAGATAATAGTTAAACCATAAATTTAGACCCAAAATATCCCCTGAAGTCTTCTTAAAATCAAGCAACAGTTTAGCTTAACTATTAATGAATGTCTGCCTTTAGCACTCTGCTCTTTTACGGTCTATCTACATGGGATCAAACTGAAAACAGCAACTTGACAGATTACATAGGAAACTTAAGAGAGGGTAGTTTTATATTAATGGAGAGGAAAAACTCAAAAAAGAAGGGTGAGACTGGTTGCAGAACTGAATCTTACATGTAGAAATTGTTGAATTTGTGTATGCTTTGCTGTGCATATGCTCAAAAAATATATATTACATATGAAATATTCAATGACTCTTCAGAATACTCCTAGAACTAATAAGTGCAGTTAGCAAGCTCACAGGACACAAGACAAAAAATACAAAAATCAATTGTACCTCTATGTACTAATAGTGGACATATGGATGCTGAAATTAAAAATGTAATACCATTTTAAATTACTCAAAGACAAAATAATTAGATCTGAATATAACAAAATATGCCCAAGATGTGCATGGTGAAACTGTACAGTGCTGAAGAAAGAAATCAAGGTTGTTGTTGTTGTTATGTGCCGTCGAGTCGGCCCCGACTCATAATGACCCCTCCTTGGGTTCCCGAGGCAGCATCACTACGGAAGTAGGATTGCCCAACCTTCCTTCTGAAGAGTGGCTGGTGGGTTTGAACCGCCAGCCGTCTGGTTAGCAGGCAAGTGTCTTAGCCACTATGCTACCAGAGCTCCCAAATCAAGGAAGATACAATAAATGATAAGACGTTATGTTCATAGATTAACATACTTAACATAGTAAAGATGTCAGTGCTCTCAAATGGATATATAATGTTAATGTAATCCTTATCAAAATTTCTGCAAGATGTTTTATAGATATAGATAATGTTGTTTTTAGGTGCTTTCAAGTGAGCTCCAACTCACAGCCACCTTGTGAACAACAGAACAAAACACTGCCCAGTCCTGCACTATCTTCACAATCCTTGCTATGCTTGAGCCCATCATTGCAGCTACTATGTCAATCCATCTCATTGAGGGTATTCCCCTTTATTGCTGACCCCTCTACTTTACTAAGCATTATCTAGGGACTCATGCCTTCTGTCAACATGGTCAAAATAATTGAGATGAAGTCTGGCCATTCTTGCTTCTAAGGAGCATTCTAGCTGCACTTCTTCCAGGACAGATTTGTTCATTCTTCTCGCAGTCCATAGTATTTTCAGAATTGTTGATCAACACTACAGGTCAAAGGCATCAATTGTATTTCAGTCTTCCTTCTTCATTGTCCAGCTTTCACATTCAAATGAGGTGATTAAAAATATCATAGTTTGGGTTAGACACACCTTAGTCTTCAAAGTGACATCTTAGTCCCTTGCAGCACATTTGTCCAGAGCAATGTGATTTCTGATTTCTTTACTGCTGTTTTTGTGGTTATTGATTGTGGATTCAAGTAAAATGAAATCTTTGACAACTTTAATCTTTTCTCCATTTATTGTGATATTGCATATTGGTCCAGTTGTGAGGATTTTCCTTTCATTTATGTTGGGGTGTAATCCTTACTGAAGACTGTAGTCTTTGATCTTCATTAGGAAGTGCTTCAAGTCATCTTCGTTTTCAGCAAACAAGGTTGTGGCATCTGCCTATAGCATGCTGTTAATGAGTCTTCCCACAATCCTGGTTCTGTGTTCTATATATAGGCCAGCATCTTGGATTATTTTCTCAGCATACAGGATGAACAAGTGAAAAGATACAACCCAGATGCACACCCTTCCTGATCTTAAGCCATGCGGTATCCTCCGGTTCTGTTCAAACAACCACCTCTTGCTCTTTGTACAGGTTCTTCACGAGCATAATCAAGTATTCTGGAATTCCCATTCTTCACAATGTTAACTAGAGTGTGTTATGACCCACACACTCAAATGCCTTTGTATAATCAATGAAGCACAGGGAAACATCTTTCTGATATTCTTTGCTTTGAGCAAAGATCCATCTAACATCAGCAGTGATTTCCTTCATTGTATGTCCTCTTCTGAATCTGGCTTGCATTTCTGGAACTTCTCTGTCAACATACTGCTGCAACCATTTTTGAATTATCTTTAGCAAAATTTTACTTGCATGTGATATTAATGATATTGTTTGATCATTTCCACTTTCTTTTGGATCACCTCTTTGGAATGGGTACAAATATGGATCACTTCCAGGCAGTTGGAAAGGTACCTGTCTTCCATATTTCTTAGCATAAACTTGTGAGCAGCTTTAGCACTGCATCTGTTTGTTGAAACATCTCCATGGGCATTCTGTCAATTCCTGAAGCCTTGTTTTCCATGAACTGTTCCAGGAAACCTTGGACTTCTTCCTTCAGTATCAGTGGTTCTTGATCATATGCTATCTTCTGAAACTGTTGACTGATGACAGATTCTTTTATGTACAATGACTCTGTGTATTCCTTCCATCTTCTTTTGATGCTTTCTGCATCGTTCAATATTTTGCCCATGGAATCCTTCAGTGTTGTAATCTGAGGCTTGCAGTTTTCTCTTCAGTTCTTTCATCTTGAGAAATGCTGAGTATGTTCTTCCCTTTTGCTTTCCTAACTCCAAGTCTTTGCACATATCATTACAATACTTTATTTGTATTATTACTATACCATTATTGATAATTAAAACAGAAAAAACAAACTCACTGTCATCCAGTCAATTCTGATTCACAATGACCCCCATTGGGTTTCCAAGGCTATAAATATTTTTGGAAGCAGACTGTCTCATCTTTCCTCTGCAAAGCAGCTGGTAAGTTCCAACCACCGACCTTTTGGTTAGCAGTGAAATGCCTTAACCACTACACCACCAGAGCTCCTCTATCATTGATAGTAGTATGAAAAAATATAGATAGATAGATAAAGAACCTAAAACAGCTAAAACAATTTCAAGAAAATAAGAAAGTGAGAGGAATCATTGTACCCAATTTTAAGACTTAATGTTTAGCTATAGTAATTAAGACTATGTAGTATTGGCAGGGGCGTATACACATAGATGAAAGAAATGAAGTATAGAAGCCAGAAATATATCCAGAAAGATACATGTAAGTGAGCTTTGATAAAGGGACAAGAATAATAAAATAGAGTAAAGATATACTGTTCAACTAATAATGTTAGAACAAGAGTACCTCCAATGGCAAATAAATGAGTAAATAAATAAATAATCAAACAAATAAACAAATATCAAATGAAATCACTTGTATTGAAGTCTCACAACTTATACAAAAATTAACTTCAAATGGAACATGCTTTTTAATGTAAATTATACATATATAAAACCTTTAGGAAAAAAAGAAATAAATTATAAGAACATAGGTTTAATCAGAGTTCTTAAAAGCATAATTCATATTAATAAATGATAAATCAGACTTCATCAAAATTAAGAACGTTTGATTTGTGAAAATGCCTATAAAAGGTTAAAGGACAAAAAAAAAATCAAGCTCTAGAATAGGCAAAAGTACTTTCAAAGCACATATCTGACAAAATACTAGTACATAAAATATATAAAGAATTCTCAAATTTCAACAGCATAAATGCAAACAATACATTTAAACAGCAGTCAAAGATAGGAAGAAATATTCCATTTACATAGATGTACAAATGTCAAATAAGCTAATAAAAAGATGTTCAATATCATTAGCCATTAGGAAAGTGCAAGCTAAAACCACAATGAGCTATCACTACACATTGCTCAGAATGGCTAAAATAGTGACATTACCAAATACTGATGAAATGAAGAGAAACTGGATTACTCATACATTGCTAGTGGGAATGAAAATAGTATAATCAATCTGGAAACATTTGGCAGTTTCTTTCAGAAGTAAAAATGCAATTACCATATGACCCATAGTTTGCATTCCTAAGCCTTTACTCAGAAAAATGAAGATTTCTGTTCACACACACACACACACACACACTGTATATTAGATATTATAGAAGCTTTATTCATAATAGCTAAAATCTGTAAACAATCCAGATATTACTAAATGAGTAAAAAGCTAAACAAACTGGTACATTCAGACCATAGAGTACTACTAAGAAATGAAAAGAAATGAAGTAATGATGCATGCAACAACCAGGTTGACTCTTCAATGAGTTATATTTAATTAAAAAAAAACTCAATCCCAAAGGCTTTTGGCATAAAAATATGTTAATCCATTTATACGAAATTTTTTATTACAAGGGATGAAGATCAGAAGGGAGTGGGTGTGAGTGTAAAAGGGCAGCAAGTGGTGCCCTTGTGATGAGGACAATGTTATGTGCCTTCTTCATATCAATGTCAAAATCTTGATTATGACACTCTACTGTGGTTTTATGAGAAGTTAACCTGGATGAAGCTAGGTATAGAGTAAATAGGATTATTTTGTGTTATTGATTAAACTGCATGTGCATCTACAGTTTTCTCAAAATTTAAAGTTTAGTTTTAAAACAGATGTGACAGACTTGATACTGAAATAATAGGACTGTAGAGGCTTAACAGAAATATATTCCATTAATAGGCTGAAACAGTTGAAGGAACTCAAAAACAATATATTCAGACTTTGACAATTCTAACAGAGATTTATTAGAATAGAAAACATGGAATAAAAAAAATGAAACTGAAGACCACTCAAAGAAGATAGGAGGTGAATTAAAAAATAATAATAGGAGATTTTTTGACACTTTTTTTTTCTGGCAAGGGAACATTACATTGGGGGCCAAGTTCACAAGCATTGAAAAAATAATATAAAAACACCAAGTTCTATTTTAATCATAACTTTATGATTCATTACTTAAATACTATCTTTGTTACTAAAATGTGATAATTTTGTCTGACTCTAAGAATTGGTAGACTATTAAATCCTTGTTTTATGTTAAGTGCCTCCTATGGTACCAAACCAAAGCCAAACTAGTAGTCATCAAATCAATTCTGACTCATGTATGTGTTCAGAGTAGAATTGCATTCTGTAGATTTTTTAATGGCAGTCATCTTCCATGTCTTTCTTCCAAGGCACCTCTGGAAAAATTCAAACCTCCAACATTTCAATTAGTAGCCAAGAGCTGAACCATTTGTGCCACCCAGGGACTCCTTAATACAATATCTAATTCATGATATTCTTTAAGTATAAATTTTCATCCACCAGCATTTTGTCTAGCAGACTCCAATGGCAAACTCAGGTATTTAGATGGTCAGAGAATGAACCAAAGTAGTGAAACCCTTCTTTGATTCATGAATTATGTTAAAAATTACATCATTTGAACCATTAACACAATATTGAACCTGCTCTGATATTTCAGAAATTCATACTTTTCCATTCAACTGAATAAAATTTCAAGGTTTCTTTAGCTTTAAAAATTATCTAATCTTTATTCCAATATAAAGGAAATGTGATTGTGTACAGACATATATTTAATTTTAGACTACATGTTTAAATAACACCAAAATACAGCATAAATATTTTACTATTTCCTAGCAAAAATATTTACTCCCTTTATATAACAAAACATGTTCATTGTGAAAACACAAAACACAAATAAATGATCTTCAGAGATAGTAAAATTTACACGTTCTACTATAAATATCTGATTAGCAGCAAGAAAAAAACAGTTTCATTTTACTTTATTTTCCATATTAACTAAAAGCTCAGCTATACATGGCGTCATAGGTTTTAAAAACGCACCTGCATTTAACTAGGGTGCAAATATTTGATGAGATTTATGGTTGAGTAAATCAAATAGTTTTGAAGTACTATAATTACCTTGTAAAAGTTATTTACCATGGCACACTTTTGGAACTTTTATTTGAATGGTGGCCAAAGATATCAGTGCTTAATTTTGCTGGTTCTGACTCTTTGTACAATATAGGGGCCGGATAGGATCCAGCAGAACAATACGCTATCTAGGCCTGGGCCATTCTTACAATCATAACTATGTTTGAACTCATTGCTGCATCCTCTGTATTATTTCATCTCACTGAGGGTTGTTTTGGTTACCTAGTGCTGCTCTGAGAGGAATATATCACAAACAGCCTAGCTTTAACAAATACAAGTTTATTCTCTTACAGTTTTAGAGGCTAGAAGTCTGAGTTCAAAGTGCCATGCATTAGGGGCTCGATGAAAGCCCCTTGACCTTGAGCCTCAGCTCTGCCTCTTGCTCCTGGCCCACTAAAGTTGAGGCTTTTCTTCACTAAGGCAGCTGCTGGCTGCTGAGGCTGACAAGGCCAAGGTTGACAAATAAAATTGTACTCTCAGTAGTACCAAAACACATGGCAGGCCATTGATTCAAGTCCTGAAAAAGTCTCAAGATTGGCAGGGCAACATGGCAGGCTGCTGAACAATGACTCAGCAATGTTCAAGCCTCAAGCATCCTATAAACTGGGAGACAGGCCCCACTCACAGGCAGGAAAGGGAGGCGAATGCTGAGGAAGACAAAAACTGGCGGATCCAGAATAGAGGAGGGAGACAGGCCCCATTCCAGAGGCAGGAAAGGGAGGGGAATGCTGGGATGACAAAAGCCACAGGATCCAGGTAAGGGGAGGGTGGATAGGTTTCAGCTAAGGGAGACAAAATTGTCTGTCAGCTTGTCATACTGTGGTGGCTTGTGAGTTGCTGTGAGGCTTGAGGCTGTGCCACCGTTGTTACAAATGTCAGCAGAATTGTACATGATGCATAGCTTTCAACACAGCTTGCAGACTGAGACAGACTAAGAAGAAGAGAGAGGTCAACCATTTCTCAAAGAATTGGCCAAGGAAAACCTTATGGATACTCCAGAAACACTGTCTGATAGAGTTCAAGAAGACAAGCACCTTAGGTCAGAAGCCTCTTAAAATATGACTGGGAAAGAGTTGCCTCTACAGAGTAGAACAGAAGTTAATGATATGGATAAAGTAAAGTTCTCAGGACCTCCATTTGCTGATGTGGCACCACTCAATTTGAGGAGAAACAGATGCAGACATCCATTAACAATTGGAACATTGGATGAATGAAGTATGAATCTAGGAAATCTGGAAGTTGTAAAAAATGAAATGGAATGCATAAAGATTGATATTCTGGGCATTAGTGAGCTGAAATGGACTAGTTTTGGCCATTTTGAATCAGATAACCATATGATTTACTATGTCAAGAATGACAATTTGAAGAGGAATGGTGTGGCATTCAAAATCACAAAGGATGTTTCAAGATCTGACTGAAGTACAATGCTATCAGTGATAGGATGATATCCATATGCCTAAAGGAAGAACAGCTAATACTACTATTACTGACATTTATGTACCAACCACAAAAGTCAAAGATAAGGAAACTGAGGATTTTTATCAACTTCTCCAGTCTGAAATTGACCAAACATGTAATCAGGATATGTTAATTATCATTGATGACTGGAATGCAAAACTTGGAAACAAAGTTGGGAAATTTGGCCTTGGTGAGAGAAATAATGCTGGAGATCTCATGATAGAATTTTTCAAGACCAACAATTTATTCATTGCAAATACCTTTTTTCAACAACACAAATGACAGCTATATACATTGAGTTTGCCAGATGGAGTACACAGGAATCAGATTGACTACATCTGTGGCAAGAGGTGATGGGAAAGCTCAATATCTTCAGCCAAAACAAGGCCAGGAGCTGATTGTGAAACAGACCATCAACTTCTCATATGCAAGTTCAACTTGAAGTTGAAGACAATTAAAACAAGTTCACAAGAGCCAAAACATGACAATGATTATATCCTTACTGAATTTAGAGGTCATCTAAAGAATAGATTTGAGGCATTGAACACCAATGACCAAAGACCAGATGAATTGTAGAATAACATCAAGAATATCACCTTTGAAGAAAGGAAGAGGTAATTAAAAAGACAGGAAAGGAAGGAAAGACCAGAATAGATTTCTGAAGAGACTCTGAAACTTGCTCTTGAGTGGAGAGTAGCTAAAACAGATGGAAGAAATGACAAATAAAGGAGCTGAACAGAAGATTTCAAAAAGCAACTTGAGCAGACAAAGACAATTACTAAATGAAATGTGCAAAGACCTGGAGTTAGAAAACCAAAAAAGGAAGAACAGGCTTGGCATTTCTCAAGCTGAAAGAACTGAGGAAAAAAATAAGCCTTGAGTTATAATACTGAAAGATTCTATGGGAAAAATATTGAATGATGCAGGAATCATCAAAAGAAGATGGAAGAGGGCAAGATGGTGGACTAGGCAGAAAGACTGCACAGACCCTCTTCAACAAAGAAAAGGGAAACCAATTAACACAGACACAGAAGATAATCTTGGACCCCTGGGCTTTGAAGTGAAGGATATACAAGTGGACTTAATTCCAACTAGCAGATGAATTTGCCTAAAAATACCAAAAAAGGAGACATACAGACCTGTGGTCTGGCAGCAATCCTGAGAGATCCTGATGGCAAACACAGCTTGGAGATTCCCGAACAGTGGTAGGACCTAAGAATTAACCTAAAAATCAGCCCTGCTATCAAGGGACTGCACAAAGGACTGCTCTGGTGGCTGGGGAATAAACGGAAAAGGTGAAGAGAAAGGCAGACTGAGCTGTGGACTTTTGCAGGTCCAGAGGGTGATGCCATTTTGAAGGTTTAAAGGCAGCTTGAATATTTTGGATATTTAAAGAGACAGTGCTCTTGCAGATTCCTGGGGCTAAAGAACACATTCTGCTTTCCAACAACCACAAGGACACTCTGGACCTGCAAGACTGAAAAGTTTTTTGATGGGTATTCAATTGTAATTTGTGTCTAACTGGGAGACAACAACAGCCCCCATAAGACACAACTACACCCACACTTCCTGCAACTTCACTTACCGAGCGAGAGTCACTACCTCCTTCTCCAGGAACGGGCCAACAATAAAACATCACCAAGAAAAGCCTGAATCACCTTTGGCTGATCTTCACACGCAGTTAACAGAGATCTAAATACAACAATGCCATGCTGCATCAGAGATAACAGATCATCACATTCCACACAAAGAAGGAGGATAAAGTGGTAGAAACAAGGGAGAAGGATGCAGACCCAGAACACATCCCTGAGGAAGAAGCAGCATTGGAACTCTCTGATAAGTAACTCAAAAGAATTATATTTAGGTACCTTCAAAGGATTGAGAGACAGACCAAAGAAAACAGAAAAAAAACCTAGAAGAATTCTGGAAGAAAATACAAGAACAAAAAGACAAAATAAATGAAAAATTAGAAATGATTCTAAATCTACA
>NW_006921936.1:3523924-3540542 GCF_000298275.1 Orycteropus afer afer
ATCCTTGATAGACAGAGAGAACAATGTGGAACAAAACTCAAAATCATTTGGAGAAAGAAAAAAAAGGGGGGGGGGATCAGGTTTGCTGGCCCAATAGAGCCTGGTGCAACCACTGAGACTATGGCCCCTAGCTGCCCTATAGATCTGGAATTGAACCCATTCCTGTGGTTTCCAGCCAAAGAAAAGACAGGTATATGAGTTGAACATTTACCTGAGGTAGATATACTCCTTTTAGAGAACAATCATGGCAGAAAGAAGGGCTGCCTATGCACAGGGAGATAGCTCAGGGGGCAGGAGTGCATGGAGCAAAGGACACAGGGAAGAGGTAATTATGGAGAGGAATGGGAGGGAAGCTGTTGCATTGTGGTAAACTGTCGCCAATATCATGAGACAAAGTATATGTGAACTTCTGTATGGAAAGTGAATTTGCTTTGTAAACCTTCACCCAAATCACAATATATATATATATATATATATATATATATATATAAAAGAAGTTGGAAGAAATACACAGAGCCGATGTACCAAAAAAAACTGTTTGATCTTCATCCATTGCAGGAGGTGTTATATGATCAAGAAGCAATGGTATTGAAGGAAGAAGTCAAAGCTGCACTAAAAGAATTGGCAAAGAACAAGGCTTCAGGAATTGGTGGAATACCCATTGAGATGTTTCAACAAATGGATGCCCCAATGCAGGCCCTCACTTGGTTATGCAAAAAGATTGGAAGACAGCTACTTGGCCAACTGACTGGAAGCAATACATATTTGCACCCATTCTAAAGAATGGCGATCCCAAAGAATGTGGATATTATTGAACAATATCATTAATACCACATGCAATTAAAATCTTACTGAAGATAACTCAAAAATTGCTGCAGTAGTATATTGACAGAGAACTTCAAGAAATGCAAGCTGGATTCAGAAGAGGACATGGAATGAGGGATATCATTGCTGATGTCAGATGGATCTTGAGGTATATCATTGCTGATATTAGATGGATCTTGGCTGAAAGCAAAAAATACCAGAAAGATGTTTACTTATGTTTTATTGACTTGCAAAAGCATTTGACTATGTGGATCATAAAAAACTGTGGATAACATTGAGAAGAATGGGAATTCCAGAACACTTAATTGTACTCATGAAAAACCTTTACATAGACCAGGAGGCTTTCATTCGAACAGAACAAGGGGACACTGCATGGTTTAAAATCAAGAAGGGAGTACATCAGGGTTGTATCCTTTCACCATACTTATTCAGTCTATATGCTGAGCAAATAATCCAAGAAGCTGGACTATATGATGAAGAATGTGGCATCAGGTTTTGGGGAAGGCTCATTAACAACTTGTGATACACTAATGACACAACTTTGCTTGCTGAAAGTGAGAATGACTTGAAGCACTTAGGAGCGCTGCTAGTATAGTGCCTAAGGCACTTGATTGTTAACCAGAAGGCTGGAGGTTCAAACCCACCAGCCACTCCTTGGAAAGAAGGTTAGGCAATCTACTTCTGTAGTGATACTGCCTGTGAAACCCAAGGAGGGGTCACTATGAGTCGGGTCCAACTTGATGGCACATAACAAAAACAACACTGATGAAGATTGAAGAATACAGTCTGTAGTATAGGTTACATCTCAATGTAAGGAAAACAAAAGTCCTCACAACTGGACTTATAATAGTAACATCGCAATAATTGGAGAGAAGATGGATGTTGTCAGAGAGACTTCAGGTTGCTTGGTTCTACAATTGATACCAATTGAAGCAGCAGTCAGGACATCAGACAAGTATGGCACTGAGAAAATCACCTACAACGGACCTTTTTCAAATGCTGAAGAGCAAAGATGTCTCCTTGAGGACTATGGTGTGTCTGACACAAGCCATGGTATTTCCAGTTGCCTCATATGCATGCGAGAGCTGGATAATGAATAAAGAAGACTGAAGAAGAATTGATGCTTTTGAGTTGTGGTGCTGGCAAAGAATGCTGAAAGGACCCTGGACTGCTAAAAGAACTAACAGATCTGTCCTGCAGGAAGTGCAGCCAGAATGCTCCTTGGAGGTGAGAACGGCCAGCCTTCCTCTCACCTACTTTGGACATGTTATCAGAAGGGACTATTCACTGGAGAAGAATGTCATGCTTTTTAAGGTGGAGGATTGACAAAAGAGGGGAAGGCCCTCAACGAGATGGACTGACATAGTGGCTACAGTGATGGACTCAAGTACAGCAGAGATTGTGGGGCTGGCGTGGGGCAGGACGGTGTTTCATTTTGCTGTGCATGGGGTTGCTACGAGTCCGAGATGACTTGATGGCACCTACCAACAATAACAACATAAAGTGGAGACCTTCCTCAAAGTTGCTTTTTATATACTGCAAACCGCTCACATCCCTAAAGCAGCTACTCAGCTACTCCAGCAGATTCCCCCATGGAGTTAATTACCAGTCTCACCATGGGAAATAACTACATCCAGCTGCCCAGCCACTCAACCAGGTTCAGCAAAGTTGACATACAACCTGAACCACCACAAGGGTCTTCCTTTTTTTCACTGACCCTCTAATTTACCAAGCATCATGTCCTTCTCCAGGGACTGGTCCCTCCTGATAACATGTCCAAAGTATGTGAGATGAAGTGTTGCCATTTTCACTTCTAAGAATGTCATTGCATTTCACTAGTTGTTCATGAGTCTTCCTCCAATTCTGATGCCACATTCTTCTTCATATCATTCAGCTTCTTAGATTATTTGCTTATCATCCAGATTAAATAAGCATGGTGGAAGGATAAAACCCTGAAACACATCCTCCCTGACTTTAAACCAAGCAGATTCACACTGTTCTGTTCAACAGTTCCTCTTGGTCTATGTAGTTTCCACATGATCTTAATTAAATGGCCTAGAAGTGTCATTCTTCACAATATTATTCATAATTTGTTATGATCCACATAGAAAAAAGCCTTTGCATAGTCGATAAAACACATGTGAACACTTTTTCTGATATTCTCTGCTTTCAGCCAAGATTCATCTGACATCTGAAATTATATTCATTCCATGTCCTCTTTTGAATCTGGCTTAAACATCTGGCAGTTCTCTGTCATACTGATACAACCATTTTAATTATCTTCAGCAAAATTTTACTTGTGTGTGATATTAATATACTGTAGCATTCAATATCAATGTGTTGGATCACTTTCTTTGAAATAGGCACATATATGGATCTCTTCCAATCAGTCAGCCAAGTTTCCAAAATTTCTTGGTGTATATGAGTGAACACTCCCTAGAGAGCATCCATTTGTTGAAATATCTCAATTAATATTTCTTCAGTTCCTTAATACTTTTTTTAATGGATATTCCCAGTGTAGATTGGACTTCTTCTTTCCTTACCATCAGTTCATGATCATCTACTACCTACTGAAATGGTTGATCATTGACCAATTATTTTTTGTACAGTGACTGTGTATTCCCTCCATGTTCTTCTGATGCTTCTTGCATCGTTCAATATTTTGCCCATAGACTCCTTCATTATTGCGATTTGAAGCCTGGATATTTATTCTGTTCTTCAGCTTGAGGAATGTCCAGTGTGTTCTTCCCTTTTTGTTTTCTAATACCATTCTTCACACATTTCATGATAATACTTCACTTCGACTTCTCAAGCTGTGCTGTTCAGCTCCTTTACTTCATCACTTCTTTCACTTTAGCTACTCTGTGTTCAAAAGCAAGTTTCAGAGTCTCTTCTGACATTCATTTTGCTCTTTTCTTTCTTTGTTATTTTTTAAATGACCTGATGCTTTCTTCATGTATAATGTCCTTGATGCTATGTCACAACTTGTATGGTCTTCAGTCATTGGTGTTCAGTGCTTCAAATCTATTCTCGAGATGGTTCTAAATTTGGTGGGATATACTTAAGGTCATGCTTTGTCTTTTGTGGACTTGTTTTAATTTTCATCACTTTCATCTTGAACTTGCATATCACCAATTGATGGTCTGAAATGCTTTCAGCTCCTGACCTTGTTCTACTGATGACATTCAGCTTCATCATGCCTTTCCACAGATGTAGTTAATTGGATTCCTGTGTATTCCATCTGGTGATGTCAATGTGTTTGCTTATCATTTATGTTGGGGGAAAAAGCTATTTGCAATGAATAAGTCATTGGCCTTGCAAAATTCTATCCCATTATCTCCCATGTTGTTGTTTCTATCACCAATGCCATATTTTCCAACTATTGCTCCTTCTTTTATTCCAATTTTCATATTTCAATCACCAGTAAACATGAATGCATTTTGATTGTATGTTTGATCAATTTTAGACTGAAAATGTTGGCAGAAGTCTTCAATTTCTTCATCTTTGGTTTAAGTGGTTGGTGCATATATTGGAATTATAGTAGTATTAACAGGTCTTCCTTGTAAGTGTAGGATATTATCCTATCACTGTCAGAATTGTACTTTAGGATTGTTGTTGTTGTTGTTGTTAGGTGCTGTAGCATTGTCTCCAACTCATAATGACCTCATGTACAGCAGAATGAAACACTGCCTGGCCCTGTGCCAGCTCCATGATCTTTGTTATACCCGAGCCCATCCTTGCAGCTACTGTGTCAATCCATGTTGTTTAGGGCCTTCCCATTTTCCGTTGTCCCTCCACTTTGCCAAGCATGATATCCTTCTCCAGGGAATGGACCCTTCTTGCAACATGACCAAAGTAGGTGAGACAAAGTCTAGCCATTCTCACTTCCAAGGAGCATTCTGGCTAGTCTTCTTCCAGGACAGATTTGTTAGTTCTTTTAGCAGTCCATGGCACTTTCAGCATTCTTCCCCAACACCACAACTCAAAAACATCAGCTCTTGTTCAGTCTTCCTTATTCATTGTCCAGCTCTCACATGCATATGAGGCAACTGAAAATACCATGGCTTGTGTCAAGTGCATTTTCGTCTTCAAGGAAACATCCTTGCTCCTCAGAACTTGGAAGAGGTACTTCGCAGCAGATTTACCCAACGCTATATGATGTCTGATGTCTTGACTGCTGCTTCCCTTTCATTGATGTTGATTGTAGAACCAAGTAATACGAAGTCTTTGACCATTTAAATCTTTTCTCCATTTATCAGGATGCTGCTTATTGGTCCCATTGTGAGGATTTTTGTTTTCTTTATATTGAAGTGTAATCTATACTGCAGACTATAGTCTTCAACCTTCATTAGTAAGTGTCTCAAGTCATACTTACTTTCAATGAGCAAAGTTGTGTCATATGCATAACACAGGTTGTTAATGTACTTTAGGATAGATCTTGAAATGTTCTTTTTGACAATGAATGTGATGCCACTGTTCATCAATTTGACATTCTTAGCATAGTAAATTATATGACTGTTCAATTCAAGATGGCCAATACCAGTCCATTTTAGGTCATTCATGCCTAGGATACTGATCCTCAAGTGTTCCATTTTATTTTTGATAACTTCCAATTTTCCTATAGTCATACTTTGTACATTCTATATTCCAATTACTAATGGTTATTTTCAGCTCTTGTCCTATTTTTATAAAATAAGTAAATATCCTTTCTAATTGGATATAAAGTTATAAAAATAGCTAACTTTATTTGAATGAAAATAATTGTCTTTATTTGTGTATGATATGATCAACTTTGAAACATTTTTAAAAATAAGATTTAGATTTTATTCACTTTCATTCTAACATTTCTTAATAATGCTATTATCTATAATAAAGCCTGTTTCTTTTAAATAAAGAACAAGTTTAATTCTCATCTATTCAATATCACACTTTACAATATGAGGAAGTTTAATATCTATTCAGAAATGTTCTCGTTCATCACCTACCCAAGAATATTTGCTCAGTATTATAACTTTGAACATATCAAATTATAGTACTTGGTGTCTTGAAGACTATACAAGCAATTAACATATAACTAAGAGGTTCAATGAGGAAATGATCAAATCACATTTGAAAACTCTTATTCTAAAACACTTATGAGAAAATTGAGTAAATGGAGTTCAATATTAAAGTAAAAGAAAAAAAAATGGGGCAGTTTTTACTTGCTTAAAGATGCACAGTCTATTGTGAGTGAGTAGAATTAATGTCATTTTAAAGTGGGTATTACTGGACTTGGATATTGTTCAAGGAAAAAAAATCAGTTTGCTTTTTTATTTCAACAATCCCCTCAGGTACAGTTTGACTCAGTGTCATAAAACTGTTTATCCTGAATGAATTTGTGAATAAATAACACCCTCCACTACCCTCTAAGGTCCATTTAATACATACTTGGTAGAAAGACAATGTTTTTCAAAGAAGATGAAGACATATTGTAACCTTATATTTGCCATAAGGTTTAAATCTAACACAGAAATTTATAGGTATATTTCTCTTGTTGGAAGCACAGTCTAGTCAAGCATTAAATGCATAGTTAACACATATCCCACAGTCACAAGAGATTTGACAACTTAAATTACTTAGTTATAATGAAGATAAATAGTAATCTAAACATGGGAATCTATTGACCTCTGCAATGGAATTGACTCTAATGTGCCTCCAGGCAAATTCCCTGGACAGATTTTATATACTTTCTGTCATTTGATAGTCTCAGGATATATATGTGTATATAGATAGATAGATGATAGATAGACAGATATAGATATATAGATACAGATGTATAGATATAGATATATAGTGACCAAACTTTTTATATTTTTAAAAATAGTACGACTATAAAATTAATTTGTATGCATATTTGAGTAACATGAATTTATATTTCTTTGTGGAAAAAAACAATGCTTCTTTCTGAAATTCTTGAATAAAAATATGTCCTATCAACCCACCAGTCACTCCTCAGGAGGAAAGTTGGGCAATCTACTTCTGTAGTGATACTGCCTCGGCAACCCAAGGAGGAGTCGCTATGATTCATGGCCGACTCGACAGCATTTAACAACAACATCATAGGCTACCAATCATTCACAGTATATATTTAAGAAGTGAAACCATTTGTTTTCCTAGATGAATTGAACTTTCTTAGGGTCTTATATTTCTGTTTTAGGATAATTTTGGAAGCAACAATTAACTGGAACTAGATGAAATAACTTTTTTTCCTCATCAATAATATAACTGGAATGCATAAAATAGTACTAAATAACAAAACTATAATGTATATTCTTCTACATTGGAGATTTTTAAAAATGTCATTTTATATCAATTTATTTTCTTTTTTGTTTCATTATTTGTCCAACACAGCTAGATTATCACTTTGAAATTCACTGAATTATCACTTTGAAACAAGTCTACTAGTGAAAAATTATGACATTTTTGGAAGGTAGTTACATATTAAAAATAACATCTGCAATTTCTGCACTCACAAAGACAGCTTGCAAGTTATTTTTTTTCTTTACTTATTGGGAAAAAAAAAAAAAAAACACTATATTGATCTAATTAGTTCTTTGTTATACACAATGGAAGATTGAACTTCAGTACTTCCAGAATAAACTATCTATCTATTCCCTTGATTATTTTTTCTTGTTCTCAGAATCATATCCAACTTTATTTTTAGTTTCAGAAATGGTTTTCAGAATAGTTTGCAATTATCTACTTTCATCCATGCAATGATTTTTTGCAAAGATTAGGAAAGGTTTTCTTGTGTTGATTTCTTAAATTATTTCCCATATGCCCACAATTGTGTTTGTTGGCTGGGTTGTAATACTGTAGTAGGGAAAGCAAGGGTGATCTTGATTAGACACACTAAACATTTAGGAAGCAAAATGATTTTAGTGAGCAAAGTATATCCTTTCAATAGACTTCTCTGTAAAGAAGTCTATATTCCACAGTACTCATTCCATTAGGCTACTTTATTTATGGAAATTAGTTAACATGAATATTTATGGAAAAAGTAACTATACATTTATTCATTAGGCAATCCAAAATTTATCAAATAAATATTATGCTTCTGGAATTGTATTCAGGAGCTCTGGTGATACAGTGCCTAAGGCATTTGACTGCTAACCAGGGGTTGGCTGTTCAAAGCCACCAGGCACTCAGTGGAAAGAAGATGGGGCAATATACTTCCATAAATATTTATTGCCTCACAAACCCAATGGGTGTTGCTATTGCATTAGATGCTCGGAATTATAACAATAATGCTATCATATCAACACTTAAAAAATAAGTAACCAATATGAAGAAGTTTAATATCTATTCAGAAATGTTCTCGTGCATCATCTACCCAAGAATATTTGCTCAGTATTATAATTTTCTTTCTTCATTACTATTAGTAATGCAAATTGGCATTTATACATTCTTTGATATGTTCTTGGCACTTAGGATCTTTGTTGTTGCTGTTTTCAGATATTGGCAAGTGAGATACAACTCATAGAGACCCCATGTACAACTGAATGAAATACTGCCTGGTCCTGCTTCATCCTCACATTTCTTGTCATGTTTGAGCTCATCAAAACAGCCATTGTGTGAATCTATCTTGTTGAGAATCTTTCCTTTTTCACTGATCGTCTTCTTTACCAAGCATGATGTCCTTCTAAAGGGACTGGTCCCTTCTGACAGCATCACAAAAGTATCAAAGATGAAGTCTAGCCATTCTAGCTTCTAAGGAACATTTTGGCTGTACTTCTTCCAAGAGAGATTTGATCATTCTTCCAGCAGCCTGTGGCACATTAAATGTTCTTCCCTTACATCACAACTAAAATGCATCAATCTTTTGTCTTCTTTATTTATTGTGCAGTTCTCATATACATAAAAAAAAAAAAAAAAAAAAAAAAAAAACCTCACTGTCAACTTGTTGGATCTAACTCATAGAGACCCCTCCTTGGGTTTCTGAGGAATATCACTACAGAAGTGGATTACCCAATCTTCTTTCCAAGGAGTGCCTGGTGGGTCATATGTATGAGGCTAACACAACTACCACAGCTTGAGTCAGGTGTTTATTAATCATCAAGGGCTTTCTTTTCTCTTTAACATTTTAAAGAGGTCTCTTGCAGCTGATTTTCCCAATGCAATACATTGTCAGCTTTCATGAGTGCTACTTCCATGAACATTGATTATGGATCCAAGTAAAATTAAATTCTTGACAGCTTCAATCTTTTTTCCATTTATACTGATGTTGCTTATTGGTCCAGTTGTGAAGATTTTTGTTTTCTTTAGGTTGAAGTGTAATCCATATGGAAGGCTGTAATTGTTGATTTCTAGCACTAAGTGTTCCAACTCTTTCACTTTTGGCAAGCAAGGTTGTGCCATTTGTGTATCACAGATTGCTAGTGAGTCTTCCTCCAATCCTGATGCCACGGTCTTCTTCATAGTCTGGTTTCTTGGGTTATTTGCTCAGCAGACAAATTGAATAATTTTGATGAAAGGATACAACTCTGATGTATATCTTTTCTGATTTTAAACCACACAGAATCTCCCTGTTCTGTTCAAATGACTGTCTCTTAGTCTATGTGCAGGCTTCCCATGAGCACAACTAAGTGTTCTGGAATTCCCATTCTTTACAGTGTTATCCATAATTTGTTATAATTCACCATGTCAAATATCTTTGCACAGTCAATAAAACTAAACCCCAAATCCACTGCCACTGAGTTGATTTCAACTCATAGTGACACCCATTGGGTTTCCAAGACAGCAAATCTCTATGGAATCAGATTGCCCCATATTCCTCCCATGGAACAGCTGATAAGTTTGAACCACCAACATTCTGGTTAACAGTCAAATGCCTTAGGTATTTTGCTAGCACAGCTCCTTGTAGTCAATAAAGCACAGGTAAACATCTCTCTGGTATTCTTTGCTTTCAGGCAAGAGCCAGCAGCAATGAATACCCCTTGTTCCACATGCTCTTCATTTGTGGCAACTTCCAATTTTCCTAGGTTCATACTTCATACATGCCATGTTCTGATTATTAATGAGGCGCTTTGATGGTATAGTGCCTAAGACATTTGACTACTAACCAGAAGGCTGGCAGTTCAAACCCAACAGCCACTCTTTGGAAGGAAGACTAAGCAATCTGCTTTTGTAGAGATACCTCCTCGGAAACCCAAAGAGGGGTCACTATGAGTCAGAATTGACCAGACTGCAGAGAAAAAGTTTGTGGCTCTTCTCATTTTGAGTTGTGCCACATCAGTAAATGAAGGTCCTGAACATTTTACTCCATTCCATCATTAAGATTACATCTTCTTTGAGGGGATAGCTCTTCCCTAGTTTTATTTTGATTTCTTTCCATCCTGAATGGCTCATCTTCAGGTACTATATCAGATATTTCCCTGCTATTAGTAAAGTTTTCACTGTCTTAAGTTTTAAGAAGTGGATGTTGCCACATCCTTCTTTTGAGTCTGTCTTAGTAGTCTAGAAGCTCCATTAAAATCTGTCTACCATGGGTGACCTCCTGATATTTGAAATACCAGTGAAATAGCTTCAAGCATAGCAGCATTATGCAAGCTGCCACAGTATGACAAACTAACAGATGACCCTGAGAAATTGTACTGAAGGTCTCTGAAATTGCTTTGAGGATGAGAAGAACACTGATATCGAAGCTGCCTGTGAAGAGTTTATATAAAATAGATTTTCAAATCTGTATATGAAAAAGTATAATATATATATAATATATATTTATTAGCTCTAATTGTAAATAATTTAAATACATTGTTGTTGTTGTTGTTGTTATTTGCCGTCGAGTCGGCCCTGACTCATAGCGACCCCTCCTTGGGTTTCCGAGGCAGTATCACTACGGAAGTAGGATTGCCCAACCTTCCTTCCGATACATAGTTACATCTAAAGCAGTAGGTTATCTTACTTCAGATTTGTAGTACTAATAGATGAATTATGAAAATACTTAGATATAAAGCATTTCAGTTATGGAATTTATGTGATCAAATTTATGTTTAGATCAACAATTTTTTACAATAGTGTAGAAGATATGTTAGAGAAGAGGAGCTCTGGTAGCATAGTGCCTAAGGCACTTGACTGCTAACCAGAAGGCTGGTGGTTCAAACCCACCAGCCACTCCTCGGAAGGAAGGTTGGGCAATCCTACTTCTGTAGTGATACTGCCTCAGAAACCCAAGGAGGGGTCGCTATGAGTCAGGGCCAACTCGATGGCATGTAACAACACAACAACAACATAATAGAGGCCAGAGAGAGAGAGAGAGAGATGGCTCTGTGGGGCCATTATAACAGCCCATATGTTAGAGCTAAAAACAAGTACCTATGGTAAGAATGGAAAGAAAGGAGAGCAGTATAGACATTTCATAGCTAGCACTGAAATTAATGTGTGTGTGTGTGTGGGTGTGGGTGTGTGTATGCGTGCCTGTATGTGGGGGTTGAAGCATGTGCTGGTTATGAAGAACCTCTGACTTTCAGCTAAAATCCAAAGTGAATAGAAAATGCAAGAGACAAAGAAAGCTATTACGAGGAAAATAAATTTTGAGCCTGTCCAGAAAAAAAAAAATTTGGACACAAGACTCTGGAACTGAGGACAGTATTCTTAGTTTAAAACATAGATTTGAAAATGACAAATTGATAGAGGTATGTTATAAATTAAGTGAAAAGAGACAAGATCTCAAGTAGATTGGATGGTAGATGTTGTGATGAGACTATGTGGAAATTCTCTCATGAGAACTTTTGTCAGTGAAATAGAAAGGGGATAGGCAGGTGATAGTCAGGAGACAGGATAGATATTTGGGTTTTTGAAGAAAACAAACATATTATGAAATAAAAGCATAGGAAATTCACTAGAGTAACTTTCAAAGGAAATGTAGCAGGACTGGTATGGCACAAAGGGGCTCTCCTAAATTATTGGTCATAAATTAAATTTGAAACCAGTTATCAAGGTTAAATGGTTGTCTTTTCCTAGCTTCAGCTTACCAAGCACTTACCCAGGTTGGATCTGGCCAAGTTAGTGAATATGAAACAGATAGAACAACAACAACAACAACAAACTCACTGCCATCCAGTTGGATCCGACTCCCAGCAACCCCTCTTTTGGTTTCCAAGGCAGTATTACTACTGAAGTAGACTGCCCAATCTTCCTTCTGAAGAGTGGAGGAGTGGCTGGTGGGTCTGAATCACCAGTCTTCTGATTAGCAGTCAAATGCCTTAGGCACTACTCCACAGGAGCTCCCAATGCATAGAGAGATAGGGATAGAGAAAGAGACACAGAGAGTACTGTTCTTTTGTTTTGTTACCAGAATTATGTGGATTGAACAGGCTGTTAATGGCAGTTTTTGACAGCCTAGAAAAGGGAATTTCAAGAAAGAAAGTGAAAATATTTTAAGTAGACTAAGAGTTTATTTATTTATTATTATGAATATTTCATTTACAAAAGTATGTAAGATTGTCAGAACAATGTGAACAAATGAAGTATTAGAATGACAGGTAGAAAAAGGTAAAATAAATTAGTTGATAGCTTTTAAGCATTTAAATTCATTTTAAGAATCAAGACCTTGAACAAAACTGACTGCTTTGAGGAATAAAGCTGAAGATCCTAAGAATGGATTTTAATTAGTGTTGAGCAAATTCTCAGACCAGGAAATTATAGGCATCAATCAATACACTGTACAAAAAAATAGATTTTTGCATTTTAATTATTCCCTTCACGAACATAGTGTTTACAATATTGTGCTCATTCAGCAAAATGTAGCAATTTCATCCTATTCTCATATGAACAATTTCAAACCCAAGAGCCTCCTTTATAAAATGCTGGGCACACATGAGCCGCTTTTATTGATTTAGACAATATATGAGTTGTCAGAAAAATCTTATTTTTTAGAGCTATAGCAAGATTTATTTAATGGTAGATGTTTTAAAACAATCATTAGTTACTTTTTTTGGCCAAAATAAATTTACTTCTTGTTGTAGATCTATAATCCTAATCGTGTGTTTTTTTCCCCCCTAACTAGTATACTTTAATGGCTGACTGTTCAATGGGAGATTAGATGTCTGGCTACAAGTATACTTGTTAAGGACTGTTTCACTTTGCACCAGATGGAGAGAACTGCTTATTAATTCAAGCCACTTTTCCCAAACTGATGTTTCCCTAATTTCATTATTAAATGTAGTAGCTATTTGAAGCTGTTGCATTCTGTGCTATAAATTTCAGTTCACTTCAAAGATCAAGTGCTTATTCTCTCTGCAAAACAAATTTAACCCATAATGTAACTGAAAACTATTTGTATTGCATCACATAAATATTAACAATGATCTAGGGCAAGGTGCATTTTCAATTTCAAAGAAATCTCTATTTTGCTTTGCTTCTCCATACCAACAGTATCAAAAGACAGGTTGTCTATAGGAGTTGTCTATAGGAACTTTGTGTGAAAGGTGAGGAATGGATGAAAAGAAAGTGTCATCTGGACCCCCCCCCCAATAACTTGCATATTTTATATTTCTTATATTTCTAAAAAAGAATTACAACTTCACAACATCAAATCTGAATTATAGAAAAGAATGTAGTCATTTTTGAAGTTCTCCTAACTAGAACAAACATTTAATAGCTCCCATAAAGATAAGTATCAAACTCCTTTTCCTCAAGCATCATTTACTCTACATTTTTTAACACTCATGTTGTGCCAGACATTAAGTTAATAAATGCATGTACAAAGATGATAACAATATTGTGCCTGTGAGGGATAGGGGCTAATTTGGAGACAAGTGACTATCAGACAGAGTGCGCATGAGTATAGGCATATAGTTCATTTAAGGAGAAGTGACGGAGCATGAGTATCAAGTGGTGTATGATGTCCATGTTGTTAAGACCTTGATGGTCATCTAAGGACATTGGACTTTTCCTCAGTAGACAACTGGAGAGGGGAATCATGAACAATTGAAGATTTTAAAGCAGTGGAATGATACAATAGTATTTGAATTTTAGAAAAAAATCTCAGCAACACTAGAGAGAGGAATGACAGAGACACAAAACTTTGAGAGAGGGAACGTATTATAGTAGTTTAGGAACGAATGAATGAAAGGAAGAAGGAAGACTACTTTAAGTTACTAATATTGGAGAAAGTAAAGACAAGAAGATTAGTTCAAGAGGTATTTAGTAAATATAAATAACGTGCTATAGGTACCAGTACAAATATTTGATGTTAAGAGAAATGTTTTGAGCTAGTAAACACTCTGAGATTACTTATGCAAAATATATAAAATGACAGAAGAAGGATTATAACTCTAAAACATCCTAATGTGTAAATATACTTCCTAGTATTCTTGGAAAAAGTATCCAGGGAGACAAAAGGAAAACTAACAAAGTATCAGGATGGAGATGTCACTATGACAAATGTCACAATATACTATGTATATGTGTACTGAAATGTAGAAAATGTCAATCTTTACTGATCTTATAGCAGTTCAGTAGAGAAATGGAGGTAAACCCCTAATTTCACAAGTGGGATTTGAAGAATACAACAAACTGAGGATCACACTTCAAAAAGAATTTCAGGGAGTTGCAGTAAGATGGTGGAATAGCCAGAGAAACTGCACAGCCCCTCTTCAACAAAGAAAAGGGAACCAATAAACACAGATACAGAGGATAATCCTGGAGCCCTGAGCTTTGAAGGGAAGAATACAGAAATGTAACGGACTCCAACTAATGAAAGAACCTGCATGAAAACAAGGAAAAAAGGAGAAATACAGAGCTTCTGCCAGCCATCCTGAGGACATGGACACCTTGGATATTGCCAAGCAGTGTAGAGACCTGATAATTGACCTAAATATTGGCCCTGGTAGCCAAGGACTGCATGGGGGACTGCACTAGTGGCTGGTGAGTAAAAAGAGAAGCAGTAAAGAGGGAGACGGGCTGAGCCGTGGACTTTTGGCTGTCTGGAGGGCATAGCCATTTTGAATGTTTATAGGTGGTGTGACCATTTTGGATATTTAGAGTGACAGCATTTTCACAGATTCCAGGGACCTAAGAATAGGTTCCACTTGACGGGACTGCAAGAATATTCCAGACACAAACAATGGAAAGGTTTGATATTCCCCTTGTTACTCTCGTACTCCACACCTTATTGGTGAACCCAGGTGTGGCCATCCCTCACTCCCACCCACCTTCTGGGGTGGCAGGAACTCTATCCCAGTCTGTGTGCTCCAACGGAGCCTGGGTGCCCTGCTTTGCAATGCCCAGATTTTTTTTTTTTTTTTCCTTTTTCTTCAGTACTTTTTTTTGTCTGTTTTAAAATTATTATTATTATTTTCATACTTTTTATTATTGCTATTTATTCTTCCATTCCCAGATACTAGTTTTCAACTTTCTCTTTCTTTGCTGTTCTTGCTTCTCTCTCTCTCTCTTTTTTTTTTCTCATGGTTCTCCCCATTCCTTATTTTTCCTTTTGTATTTTTCCCACATTTTTTTCTTCATTATTCTCCTACTCTACTTCTTTTCTCTTATTGTCACCTCCCTAGATATTGTTTTTTTTTTTTTTTCTTTTTTTGGTGACTGTTCCTGTGTGTGCATGAAGTGTTTTTTTGTCTGCTTGCTTTTACTCTTTTGACAGGTTTTCAATTGTTGTTTTTGTCTGACTAAGTGGGAGACAGAAACCAAGCCCGTATGACACAATCACACCCACACCTCTTGCAGCTCCACTTACTGAGTGAGAGCCCCACTTCCTTCTCCACCAACTGACTAATGATACCAAGAAGAGCCTGATTCACCCTTAATTGCTCTTCAAAAACAGTTAACAGAGACCTAAATACAACAATGTTCCAGTGTCTCAGAGACAACAGAACATCACAGACCACACAAAGAAGTAGGATAAAGTGGCAGAAACAAGGGAGCAGAATACAGACCCAGAATACATCCCTGAGGAAGAAACTCCATTGGAACTCCCTGATAAGGAATTCAAAAGAATTATACATAGGTATCTTCCAAGGATTGAGAAACAGATCAAGGAAAACACTGACAAAATTAAGGAAATGCCACAGAAACCCTAGAACAATTTCAGAAGAAAATACAAGAACAAAATGACAAAATAAATGAAACATTAGAAATGACACAAAATCTACAGACAGTAATCTAGAAGATTAATACTAAATTTTCAGAAATAGATAACACATTCAAGGGGAAAAGAAGTAGAATTGAATCAATGGAAGACAGAATTAATGAGATTGAAGACAAATACTTGAATACTTCTTTGGAAAGTGATAAATCAGAAAAAAAAGATCAAAACAAAGTGAAGAAAGCCAAAGGTTTGTGTGGGATACCACTAAAAGGAATAATCCACATGTAATCAGAATTCCAGAACAGGAAGAGAAAAAGAAAACCACTGAGAAAATTGTCTATAAAGAGAATTCCCTGATATTATGGGAGATGAGAAGATATCCATTCAAGAAGTCCAATAAACCCCAAACAGGATAGACTCCAAAAGAAAATCACCAAAACCAAAGACTAAGAATCCTGAAAGCAGCATGAGAAAAATGAAAAGTTACCTATAAAGTACAACCAATAAGAATAAACTGATTTCTCAGCAGAAACCATTCAGGAGAGAAGACAATGGGATGATGTACATAAAAGCCTTAAAAAGGAGGTTCCGGCAAGATGGCGGACTATGCAGAAGGATTGCACAGACCCTCTTCAACAAAGAAAAGGGAAACCAATTAACACAGACACAGAAGACAATCATGGACCCCTGAGCCTTGAAGGGAAGGAT
>NW_006921936.1:3545741-3550596 GCF_000298275.1 Orycteropus afer afer
AAATTAGGAGATTTCCAGATAGGCAGAAATTAAGGGAATTTGTTAAAATCAGACTGACCTTACAAGAGATACTAAAGGGAGTCCTTTGAACAGAGAACCAATGATAGCAAACAACAACCGACCATTAACACACAAGAAGAGATAACCCAGAAACCAACACAGCTATGGAAGTATCCGAAGTAAAGTAAGCTTACAATAATGTAAACTGGGAACCAGAGATATCAATCGACAAATGAGGACAACTACAAACCAAAATGAGGAAAAAAAAAACAAAAAAACTTCTAAATGGTGAGAAAGTCAAGAGAGTTGCAACATAGAATGGACTGTTTTAATCACAGGGAGAAAATTATAAATCACACAGTAACCTCAAAGAAAAGTGGTAAACCTACACATCACAATAAAGAGGACAACCACAAGTATTTAGCAAATACTAAAACAATAGCAACAAAGGAAATGATAACACAATTCATAAACATAATGAGCTCACCATAGAAAATTATATGGAACAAAGAAACTAGGAACACCACACACACACACACACACACACAAACACATAACAAAATGACAGCAACCAATTCATACTTGTCTATGATTGCACTGAATGTCCAAAGATTAAATGCACCACTCAAGAGATGAGAGTTGCAGACTGGATAAGGAAAGATAACCCATCAATATGCTGTCTACAAGAGACACACCTTAGAGACAAAGACAAAAATAAACTGTTCTGGTTACCTAGTGCTGCTCCGATAGAAATATACCACAAATGGGATGACCTTAACAAACAGGAGTTTATTCTTACAATTTGGAGGCTTTAAGTCCAAGTCCAAGTGCCAGGCTCTAGCAGCTATGTGAAAGCCCCTCAACCTTGGGGGTCCAGCTCTGCCTCCGGTTCCCGGTCCACTGGAGCTAGAGGTGTTTCTTCACTCAGACAGCCACTGGCCACTGAGGCTGACACGCCCAAGGTTGACAAGTAAAAAGGCACAGTCCTAATATTACCAAACCACTTGGAAGGCTATTAATTAATCCATTGTAAGTCCCAAGGTTGGCAGAGCATGGCAGGCTGCTCAACAAAGACACACCTATATTCAGGGTCCAACCATGCCATAAGCTGGAGACCATTCCCAAAGCTGCTGCTTATATATGGGAAGCAGACCACATACCCAAACAGCTACTCAGCTGCTTGTGGTAGGTCCCACCATGGAGTTGATTGCTAGCCTCATCATGGGAAATAACTACCACCAGCTGCCCAGCCACTCAACTAGGCCCAGCCAAGTTGACACAAAAACAACCACCACAGAGATGAAAAATAAAAGGTTGGAAAGAGATATATCAAGCAAATGTCAATCAAGAAAGAGCAGGAGTGGCAATACTAATTCCTGATCAAATTGACTTTAAGACAAAAAACATGATATAAGAGACAAGGAAGGAAATTATATAATGATCAAAGGATCAATTAAAAAAGAAGATATAACCATAATAAATATCTTTAGACCCAATGAAAGAGCCCCAAAATACATAAATCAGAATGTAAAAGAAATGAAAAGACAAATTGATGACTCCACAGTCATAGTGTAAAAAAAATAAATAAATAAAAATAAAACTCACTACAATCGAGTCGGATCTGACTCATAGTGAAGCAACCCCTCCTTTGGCTTCCAAGGCAGTATCACTATGGAAGTATATTGCCCAATCTTCCTTCCAAGGAGTGGCTGGTGGCTTTAGGCATATGTAACTGGTGCTCCCACAGTCATAGTAGGAGACTTTAATATACCACTTTCAATGAAAGATAGAACAACTGGAGAGAAACTCAACAAAGATACAGAAGAGCTAAACAATACAATCCACCAGCTTGGACTTAGGACATCTACAGTTCACTTCACCCAACAACAACACAATATACATTCTTTTCCAGTGCACATGGAACATTCTCCATGATAGACCACATGTTAGGACATAAAGCAAGCTTTAATAAATTTAAAAACATTGAAATACTGCAAAACATCTTCTCAGATCACAATGCTATCAAATTGTGCTTGTTGTTTTTATTAGGAGCCTTTGAGTTGTCTCTGACTCATAGCAACCCTATGCACAGCAGAATGAAATACCGCCTGGTCCTGCACCAGCTTCATGATCGTTGCTATACTTGAGCCCATCGCCACAGCCACTGTGTCAATCCATCTCCTTGAGGGCCTTCCTCTCTGTCATTGACTCTCCACTTTACCAAGCATGACATCCTTCTATAGGGAATGGTCCCTTCTGACAACATGACCAAAGTAGGTGAGACGAAGTCTGGCCATTCTCGCTTTCAAGGAGCTTTCCGGCTGTACTTCCTCCAGGACAGATCTGTTAGATCTTCTAGCAGCCCATGGTACTCTCAGCATTCTTTGCCAGCACCACAACTCAAAAGCATAAACTCTTCTTTGGTCTTCCTTATTCATTGTCCAGCTCATATATGCATGTGAAGCAAATGAAAATATGGCTTGCGTCAGGTGCACCTTAGTCCTCAAGGAGACATCTTTCCTCTTCAGCACTTGAAAGAGGTCCTTTGCAGCTATTTTGCTCAGTGATATGCATCGTCGGATGTCTTCACTGCTGCTTCCATTCTACGATTGTAGAATCAAGCAATGTGGAGTCTTCAACAACTTAAATCTTTTCTCCATTCATCATGATGTTGCTTATAAGTCCAGTTGAGGATTTGTGTTTCCTTTATATTGAGATGTAATCCATACTGCAGAGTGCATTCTTCAATCTTTATCAGTAAGTATTTCAAGTCATCCTCACTTTCAGCAAGCAAAGTTGCATCATCAGCATATCACAGGTTAATGATTCTCCCTGCAATCCTGATGCCATGTTCTTCTTCATACAGTCCAGCTTCACAGATTATTTGCTCAGCATACAGACTAAGTATGGTGAAAGGATACAACCCTGACACACTCTCTTCTTGATTTTAAACCATGCAATAGTCCCTTTTTCTGTTCGAATAAGAGCCTCTGGGTACAGAGGTACAGGTTCCTCAGGAGTACAATTAAGTGTTCTGGAATTCCCATTCTTCTCAATGTTACCCATAATTTATTATGACCCACACAATTAAATGCTTTTGCATAGTCAATAAAACACAAGTAAACACTTTTTGGTATTATTTGCTTTCAGCCAAGATTCATCTGACATCAGCGATGATATAAGATATCTTTTATTCCATGTCCTTTTCTGAATCCAGCTTGCATTTCTGGAAGTTCTCTGTCAATATACTGCTGCAACCATTTTTTATTATCTTCAGTAAGATTTTACTTGCATGCAATATTAATGATGCTGTTTGGTAATTTCCACATTCTGGGCGATCACCTTTCTTTGGCATGGGTACAAATGTGAATCTGTACCAATCATTTGGCCAGGTAGCTGTCTTCCAAATCTCTTGGCATAGCTGAGTGAGTGCCTCCAGTAGGGCATCTGTTTGTTCAAACATCTCAATGGGTATTCCATCAATTCCTGGAGCCTTGTTCTTCACCAATTCTTTCAGTGCAGCTTTGACTTCTACCTTCAATACCATTGGTTCCTGATCAAATACCACCTTTTGAAATGAGTGAAGGTTGACCAGTCCTTTTTGGTACAGTGACTCTGGTATTTCTTCCATCTTCTTTTGATGCTTCCTGCATCATTTAATATTTTGCCCACAGAATCTTTCCCTATTGCAACTTGAGGCTTAATTTTTTTCTTCAATTCTTTCAGCTTGAGAAATGCCTAGTGTGTTCTTCTGTTTTGGGTTTCTAACTCTGGGTCTTTGCACATTTCATTATAGTGATTGGCTTTGTCTGCTTCAACTGCTCTTTTATATCTTTTGTTCAGTTTTTTTTTATCTTGTCATGTCTTCCATTTGCTTTAGCTATTCTTTACTCAAGGAGAAGTTTCAGAGTCTCTTCTGAAATCCATTTTGGTCTTCCTTTCTTATCTTTTTAATGAACTCTTGTTTCTTCATGGATGATGTTCTTGATGTCATCCCACAAATCTTCTGGTTTTTGATCATTGGTGTCCAATGCATCAAATCTATTCTTTAGATGGTCTCTAAATTCAGAAAGGATATTATCAAGGTCATATTTAAGCTCTTGTGGACTTCTTTTAATTGTCTTCAACTTCAAGTTTAACTTGCATATGAACAGTTGATGATCTATTCCAAAATCAGCTCCTGGCCTTGTTTTGGCTAAAGATATTGAGTTTCCCATCACCTCTTGCCATAGATGTAGTCAGTCTTATTCCTGTGTACTCCATCTGGCAAAGTCCATGTGTATAGCTGCTGTTTGTGTTGTTGAATAAAGTTATTTGCAATGAATAAGTCATTTGTCTTGGAAAATTCTATCATGCTATCTCCAGTGTTATTTCTGTAACCACGGCCAAATTTTGCAACTATTGGTTATTTTTCTTTGCTTCCAACTTTTGCATTCCAGTCACCAGTGAAAATTAGCACCTCTCTTCTTTTTTTAAATTGTGATTTGAGTGAAAATTTACAGAGCAAATACACTTTCCATACAGCAGTTGACATACACTTTGTCTCATGACATTGACCACAATTTACCACAATGCAATATCTCCCTTCCTACTTCCTCCTGATAGTTACCTCTTCCCTGTGTCCATCCCTCCATGCACACCTGCCCCCTGAGCTGTCTCCCTGTGCATAAGCAGCTCTTCTTTCTCCCATTCTTGTTCTCTCCAAGGAGTGTAACTACCTCAGGTAAATGTTCAACTCATACGCCTCTTTTGTTTGGCTGGAAGCCATAGGCATGTGTTCAATTCCAGACCTGAAAGGCAGCTAGGGGCCATAGTCTCAGTGGTCCCACCAGGCTCCATTGGGCCAGCAAACCTG
>NW_006921936.1:3552916-3557287 GCF_000298275.1 Orycteropus afer afer
TCAATAGTGCTTTGATTATCTGAGTTTTCTTTCCTTTCCATATAAAGTTAATGATTGGTTTTTCCATATCCCTAAAGAATGTTGATGGGATCTGGATTGAGATTGCATTGAATGTAGAGATTGCTTTGGGTAGAATTGACATTTTCACAATGTTCAATCTTCCTATCCATGAGCATGGAATGTTCTTCCATTTATGTAGTTCTCTTATTGTTTCTTGAAGTAGTTTTTTATAGTTTTCTTTGTACAGGTCTTTTGTGTTCCTGGTAAGATTTATTCCCAAGTATTTTATTTTTTGGTAGTTATTATAAACGGTATTAAATTCCTTATTCCTTCTTCAGCAATCTCTTTGCTGGTGTAGAGGAATCCAACTGCTTTTTGGATGTTGATCTTATATCTTGTCACAATGCTCAATCTCTCAATTAGTTCCAGTAGATTTTTGACTGAGTCTCTTGGGTTTTCTAGGTATAGGATCTTGTCATCAGCAAATAGGGATAGTTTCACTTCTTCCTTACCAATTTGGATGAAAATTAGCATATCTTGATTGCATATTCGATCAGTTTCAGACTGCAGAAGTTGAAAAAAATCTTCAATTTCCTCATCTTTTGCTTCGGTGGTTGGTGCATAAATTTAAATAATAATAGTATTAGCTGGTCTTTCTTGTACAAGTATGGATATTATCCTATCACTGACAGCATTGTATTTCAAGTTAGATCTTGAAACATGTTTTGTGATGATGAATGCCATGCCATTTCACTTCAAATTGTCATTCCTGGCATAGTAGATCATATGGTTGTCTGATTCAAAATGGCCCAAACCAGTCCATTTCAGGTCACTAATGCCTAGGATATCAATCTTTATGTGTTCCATTTCATTTTTGACAACTTCCAGTTTTCTTAGATTCATACCTTGTACATTCCATGTTTCGATTATTAATGGATGCCTGCAGCTGTTTCTCCTCAATTTGAATTGTGCCAAATCAGCAAATGCAGGTTCCAAAACATTTATTTTATCCGTATCAATAAGGTTGGTTCTACTCTGTGAGGCAGCTATTTCCCAGTTGTATTTTGATTTTCTTCCAACCTAAGGGGCTAATCTTCCTGCACTGTATCAGACAACACTTCTGGGATATTCATAATGTTACCCAGTAATATAACAGACAGTGTTTCTCTGCTATTTGTAAGGTTTTCCCTTGTCAATTCTTTGAGAAGTGGATGGCCTCTTCCTTCTTTCTAGTCTGTCTCAGTCTGTAAGCTTCATTGAAAGCTGTGCACCACGTGCAATCCTTCTGGTTTTTGAAACACCAGTGGCACAGCCTCAAGCCTCACAGCAACATACAAACCACCACAATATGACAAACTGATGGACAATTTTGTCTCCCTTAGCTGTTTAAAACCTCTCTGCCCTACCTTTATCTGGATCCTCCCACTTTGTTGTCCCCGGCTTTTTACACTCCTTCCTGCCTCTCAGGTGAGGTCTATCTCTCTCCCTTTATCTGGGTTCTACTGCTTTTTCATCCCTGGCTTTTTTCTCCTTCTTTCCGCTTGGGTGGGACCTGTCTTCCGCACCTTACCTAGATACTGCCAATTTGTCGTCTCTGGCTTTGTTTCCTCCTTTCTGCCTCTCAGGTATGGCCTGTCTCCCTCCCTTTACCTGGATCCTGCTACTATGTCATCCCTGTTTTTTTTTTTTTTTTTTCCTCTCCTTCATGCCTCTTTGGTGGGATCTCTCCTTCCCCTTACCTGGATCTTGCCAATTTGTCATCCCCAGCTTGTCCCCGGCTCTGATGGTATATAACATAATAAAGGGCATATATGCAAAACCAACAGCCAATATTATACTCAATGGAGAGAGACTGAACCCATTCCCCTTGCAAATAGGAACCAGAATGCCTTCTACCACCACTTTTATTCAATACTGAATTGGAAGTCCTAGCCAGGACAACAAGGCAAGAAAGAGAAATCAAGGGCATTCAAATTGGTAAGGAAGATGTCAAAGTATCCCTATTTGCTGTTGACATGATCCTATACCTAAAAAACCCAAGAGACTCAGTCAAAAATCTATTGGAACTAATTGAGAGATTCAACATTGTGGCAGGATACAAGATCAACATCCAATAATCAGTTGGATTCCTCTACACAAGCAAAGTGATTGCTGAAAAATAAATAAGGAAAACAATACCATTTACGATAGCTACCAAAATAATAAAAATAAAATACTTGGGAATATATTTTACCAGGGACACAAAAGACCTGTACAAAAACAAAACAAAACAAAACAAAAAAAACCCTACAAAACACTACATCAAGAAACCATAAGAGATTTACACAAATGGAAGGACATCCCATGCTCGTGGATAGGAAGATTGAGCATTGTGAAATTGTCAATTATACACAAAGAAATCTGCACATTCAATTGCAATCCCAATCCAGATCCCATCAACATTCTTTAAGGATATGGAAAACACACTCATTAACTTTATATGGAAAGGAAAGAGACCTTGGATAAGCAAAGCTTTATTGATGAAGAAGAGCAAAGTAGGAGGTCTTACACTCTTGGATCTTAAATCCTACTATACAGCCACCTTGGAAGGAAGGTTGGGTAATCTATTTCCATAGTGATACTGCCTTGGAAACTCAAGGAGGGGTCACTATGAGTTGGGTCCAACTCGACAACACATAACAACAACAACAACATACAGCCACAGTTGTCAAAACTCTCCAGTATTCATAAATGACAGACACATAGACCAATGGAATAGAATTGAGATCCCAGATATAGATCCATTGACCTATGGTCAGCTAATCCTTAACAAAGAGCAGAAATCTATTAAATGGGGAGGAGATTGTCTGTTTAACAAATGGTGCTGTCAAAACAGGATATCCATTTGCAGAAAAATGAAACAAGATCTGTACCTCACTCCATACACAAAAACTAACTCCAGATGGATCAAAGATTTAAATGTGAAACATAAAGCTATAAAGTTCCTCAAGAAAAAACTAGGAGCAAATTTAGAGCCTTAATATATAGGCTTGGAAACCCAAGGAGGGGATGTTATGAGTTGGATCCAACTTGATGTCAGTAGGTTGTGGGTTTTAATATATGGCATGAATACACTATCAACCATAACCCCAAATGCACAAATATCAGAAGAGAAACTAGATGGATGGGACCTTCTAATAATTAATTTTTTATGTGCTTCCAAAGACTTCTCCAAAAGAGTCAAAGGAGAACATATAGATTGGGAAAAAAATATTTGGCAATGACATATCTGACAAAGGACTCATCTCTAGAATTTATAGAAAACTCCAACACCTCAACAACAAAAAGACAAATAATCCAATTATAAAATGGGCAGAAGACATGAATAGACACTTCACCAAAGAAGATAGTCTGGCAGCCAACAATCACGTGAAGACATGGTTTTTATCATTAGCTATTACAGAGATGCAAATAAAAATAATGAGATACCATCTTGCCCAGTACTAGTAGCAAAATCAACAAGACAGAAAATAAATGCTGGCAAGGATACGGAGAGATTGGGACTCTCATACACTGCTGGTGGGACTGCCAAATGATACAACCACTATAGAAAACAGTATGGCGAGTCCTTAGAAAGTTGGGATTAGAATTGCTATTTGACCCAGCTATTCCATTACTAGGTATATATCCTGAAAAACTGAAAGCCAGGGCAAAAACGATATATGCATGCCCATGTTCATCTCAGCACTATTTACAATACCCAAAAGATGGAAACAACCCAGGTGCCCATCAACAGAAGAATGGATAACCAAACTATGGTACATACACACAATGGAATACTATGCAATCCTAAAGAACAAAGCAGAATCTGCAAAACACTGCATAATGTGGATGAACTTAGAGGACATTATGCTGAGTGAAATAAGTCAATCACAGAAGGACAAATATTGTATTAGTCTGTTATTGTAAAAAGTCAAGGAAAGGTTTATATATGGAAGGAAATATTCTTTGTTGGTTACCGGGGTGGGAGAGGAGGGGAGAGCAGGGGAGGGAATTGTGTTAGATAGGTGCAGACAAGTATTGATTTGGGTGATGGAAAGGGCAATGTACCAAATGTGAGTGATCAATGCAGTGGCAATGAGGAAGAAGAAGACTTAGAGAGATGCATTGGTGGTACAGACAACAAAGATGAACCCTTTTGTACATATAGTACTGTGTTGTCAGTGAAGGCAAACATTGATCTACAAGTGGATAGATGTGTGGACAGGCAGTACTATTAGGTATGTCTATGCAGGGAAGAGGGAGCTCTGGTAGTGTAGTGCCTAAGGCACTTGACTGCTAACCAGAAAGCTGGTGGTTCAAACCCACCAGCCACTCCTCAGAAGGAAGATG
>NW_006921936.1:3557866-3562625 GCF_000298275.1 Orycteropus afer afer
TGGAACCACTGAGACTTTGGCCCCTAGTTCCTTTTCAGGTCTGGAATTGAACCCACTTCTGTGGCTGCCAGCCAAACAAAAGACAAGCTTATGAACTTAACATTTACATTATTAGGTTGATACACTCCTTGGAGAGATCAATCATAGGAAAATAGAAGGGCTGTTTATTCACAGGGAGCCAGCTCAGGGTTTAGGAGTGCATGGGGGGAAGGCCACAGGGAAGAGGTAACTATGGGGAGGAAGTGGGAGGGTAGCTGTTGCATTATGGGAAATTGCAATCAATGTCATGAGACAAATTGTATGTGAGCTGCTGTATGGAAAGTGAATTTGCTCTGTAAACGTTCACCCAAATCACGATAAAAACAAATAATAAAATAAAAAATACTGTTTTTCTTAAAAAAAAAAAAAAAAGAATTTCCGGCCTAGGAAGAGAATAAGATGACATGTTTTAGAAAGAAGAACAGGTTACAGAATGAGCTTTTTTTATGTTGAGGGCTAGGTGTTTAAATTTGTATGCCAACAGCAAAAAATCCAAGAGTGATTGAAAATGGGCAAAGGAGTTTTATTAACTAAATCAAGATCTCTAAAAAAGTGTATATGAGATGCAAAACACGTTGGAAGTACATTTTTTTGGGGGGGGGGGCAGGGGAATAACATGCCTTCTGCAGAGGTGGAAAGAAATGTAGTACAACTTTTAACAATAACTTACCTGTAGGGTGGGAAAAAAATTACTTTCTGAGTCAATTTTTCCATATGATTCAAAAATTGATTTAGTTATGAATAAGGATTGCATTCCCATGGAATGAGGCTTAGGGAGAGTGCTGAAGATTTTTAAATGGGTGCCACAGAAACCAGAAGAGGAAATAGCTATGACATATACAAACACTGACAAGAGGCACTGATTACCCAGAAGAGGAGGAAGACTGTACCTGGTACCTGGGTAGTGGCGGCAATCTTCTCTGCTTCAAAATAGCCTCCAACACTCCAACACACATATGCGGGAGAACCGAAACCATTTGTCCAGGTTTCAGAGGACGAGCATTGCTAGATTAGACGTTGTAATATAACAAGGACAGAGGTGTATGGGTATGGTTGACATGGTATTTAACATAGGTCTCAAGTGCTTAGAATGAATAAAGAAGAATGTGTACGTAAGAGGACTGTGAAAGACCAGGGTTCAAGAAGAACTATTATTAACAATTGACATGAATCAATTGTTTTCTAGAATGTGGGGACAGTTAATTAATTGCATCACAACCATAAAACGCTTTTCATTTTGTTTTTCAAAATTAGTTTAGTTTATGATAAACTAAAACTTTTACACAGCCCAATGTTTAAAAAAAAAAAAAATTAATGTCTTCTACTAAACTACTCAATGACAATAGTGTTCTTCAATGTGGAAAGTGCCTGAACTTTCAGCTATTTCACGCTAAGGAAGAATTTGTGAAAATAAGTTAAAACACACAATTATAAATATTTTACATATTTAAATGTTACAAAATTTGTTGATGGGAATGATTTATTTGAATTTCTTTTCCATACAATGCATATATAAATAACCATTCCATTTACCTGCACTTATAATGGGTACTTAACCAATATATATTTTATAGAAATAAAAATAATTTTATAAAGTTCATCATACATGCTCACTGTGAATATAGGTACTTGTATCTATTTTTGACTAATAAATATTTAAATTATTTTTACATTTAAATTATTTGAATGGGGTATATTTAAAGGCAATATTTGCATTAGAGAGCTCTCATGGTGCAGGATGTAAGACATTTGTCTGCTTACCCCAAAATTGGAGGTTCAACCCCACCAGCTGCTCCACAGGCAGAAGATAAGGCAATCTACTTCCATGAAGATGTACAGTTTTGGAAGCCCAATGAGAGTTGCTCTGAGTTGGAATTGATTCAATGGCAGAGGATTTGGATTTGCATTAGGAAATTTAATTGCCACTTCAGATGATGTATAGGGTAGGGAGGAAGAGATAAAGTGGATTCTTTCATTTCAATAATATTGGTGATGCTGATAATAATACAGAGTGCTTGCCACATAGCAGCCTTTACAAGGATTGTATATATAATTTCTTTCTTGGACAAAAGAAAAAAAGATGATAAAATAACTATCATTTTTATGCTCATTTTATGTCTGAGAAAACTGATGCTTGAAAGCCCTAAGTCTCTTGTCCATGATTACAGGGCTAAGAAATGTTGGAGACAGGACTGGAGCCCAGTCACATATCAAAAGCTTCATAGCTAATTACAGTACTGCTTTAATATATTCCACAATTATCTATTCAAAGAGTATAAATTCATTCTACTAACACTCTTGATTTTCTGAATAGCAGAAGTTATTTCAAAGAACTGTGTCTATTGATAAAATTATTCAATGATCTTAATGTTCTCATTTCAAACCCTGCCTATAACTAGATAAAGATAGAGTGAATGATCAGAGCAGATGACTGTACATCATACATATAAAACATAAGTCTGGGTTATGCCAGAAAGGTTGATGGATTGATTGAGTTTTTTACAAATAATAAGCAATTAATAATTATTTATTTTTATTGAAAAAAATGAAAGGGTGACTATATGAATTAATATTTAAAGAACTCTGCAAACAACTGAGCTCATCAGCAACTGGTTGAAAAAGGAAGAGTTAGTAAGGAGAGACAAATTTCAAAATGACAGGAAAATTTCATTTAACGTAAAGGAGAAAATATTTCAAAAAGTACAAATATAAATGAGGAAGGAAGAAAATTATGAAAAGTTTATTGGATTTTGGCAAGAACCTATTTTTGACATTGTCAAATAATGTTAGTGCAATGTTGAGGGCAAATATTTTGCTGAAATGATTTCCTGGATATATGCTAAGGAGCTCTGGTGGTACAGTGGTTAAAGCATTTAGCTGCTAACCACAAGGATGGTGGTTCAAACCCACCAGCCACTCTGTGGAAAAAAGATGGGCTGTCTGCTTCCATGAAGATTTGGAGCTTTGAAAATCCAACAGCGATTACTATGAGTGGGAGTAGACTCAATGATGAGTTTTGTTTGTTTGTTTGAATGTTAATATATATATTTTCCAAGTAAAATAAAAACAACAAAAAACAGGCCTTTACCCAGCTTGAGAATTCTCACAGTTATTGAAAAAGTTTTATGTTAGAGTGTAGTAAGACAAAACATTTTCAAAATATTTTACATGATATATAGTGTGTTTCAATCAAATATATCCATGGGATTCACTGGGAAAACAATATAACATTATCTCCCAGTGTCTTAAAAGTTTCACCATTTTAAAAAATAATTTTTTTTAATAAAAAGAGGCAATAATTTACAATAAATCAAAACTGTGGGAGAACTTTACAGTTTTATTACAAAATGTCTGCCGAATAACCTCTATCCCAAACTCTCATGGCATGTCAAGGGCTCAAATCACTAATTAAAAAAAAAAAGGCAATGTTTTTTTTTTCAGCCACTTTATTTATTATTATGTGTGTGTGTGTGTGTGTGTGTTTGTGTCTGGTGGTGCGGTGGTTAAGCTCTTGGCTACGAACTAAAAGGTCGACTGTTCAAACTCACCAGCCATGCTGGGAAAAAGATGTGGCAGTCGGCTTACATAAAGATTAAAGCCTAGGAAACCCTATGGGGGCAGTTTTACTGTTTTTTAGGTTCTCTCTGAGTTGGAATCGACTGTGCAGCTTGGCCTGTTATCCAGCTTTTAGATTAAAGAAATAAATAAAAGGTTTATTCTGAAATAGGATGAGAAGAAAAAGGTGAATGAAGTGTTAGTCTTAGACAAAGACAACAAGGGGAATAGGAAAGAACACCAAAACCCATAGAGCACTGTATAGTAATAATCTTGTACTCAGGTGAAGATGAATGGGAAAACAGTTCTAATGCATTAAGTAATATTATGGTGATTGGGTCATAAAAGGAAAATGAGCTCTAAATGAACAAGAAGCTAGTGTGCTTGACAGTGTGACAGGTATTGGGGAAAAGGAAGTTTTGAGAAGGTGGGTTAATTTTTACTCTACATATTAAGGGAGTTGGAGTGGGATATGGGAAAAAAAAAAAAAAAACAGGAGTGGAAATCATTTTATATGTATGTATTTATTGGATGTAAAGGAGCTCTGTGGCTCAGTGTCTAAGGTATTTGACTGCTAACCAGAAGGTGGAAGTTGAAACCCACCAGCAGCTCCATTTCCACTGCCTTGGAAACCCAACGGCGGTCATTATGAGCCAGAATCAACTCTATGGCAGTAGATTTTTTTTTTTTTTTTTTGTTAAGTGGGGGGAGGGTATTGAATGTAGGTGTCAGTCTGAGGAAAAACAGAACAGGGAAAAATAAAATATCTGTACTTAGCTTAAGGACCCCTGGTGGCACAATGCTTAAATGTTCTGCTGCTACCAAAAGTTCAGTGGTTCAAACCCACCAGCCACTCTTGAAGAGAAAGATGTGGCAGTCTGCATCCATGAAGATTAACCAAAAACTAAACCAAACTCACTGCTGTGGAGTCGGATCCAACTCATAGCGACCCCTCCTTGGGTTTCCAAGGAGATTACAAGCTTTTAATACCTAAAAGGTTTTAAAATGGGGCAGTTCTACTGTGTCTTACACAGTCATTATGAGTTGGAATAGACTTGATGGCAACAGGTTCATACTTAGGGAGCTCTGGTAGCATAGTGGCTAAGGCACTTGACTGCTAACCAGAAGGCTGGTGGTTCAAACCCACCAGTCACTCCTCGGAAGG
>NW_006921936.1:3563045-3571760 GCF_000298275.1 Orycteropus afer afer
TTTTTTTTTTTTTTTTTTAGTGAGAACATTGCCAATAAAGTCTATGATTTTTTTTTTTTTATGTTAACTATTTTAAGTCTGGTTCTAAAACTCTGATTTGTTCACATAGGCTTTCGCAAAAATGTCTTACAAAGATTTCCTATTTAGGGCAATTCCATATGTAGTAAGCATATTTATAAGTTCTCTAAATTTGAATAAAACTTGTAAGTCCACAAAACAGCCTGGACCAAATCTTAGAGTTTAAACAGTTAGTCATTGTCTAGGTGAACTCCAAATATTACTAATCTCTCTCTACAAGAAATAATGTAAAAATGGAAAATAGAAAAAATGTAAAATACAAACTTTGGGTTGTATAATAATGTGTGTTCTAAGCCACCTAAGATTTTGTAGAAAGTGTAGTTTATAAATACAATTCAGTTCCATATGGCTTACCACCTGTATCATTTTTTCATTAAAAAATGAAAAAAAAAAAAAAAGAAGCCATGGATAAATCTTTACTTAATATATTTTTTATAGTGAAATCTGAGTAACAGCCAACCCTTAGCTGAAACTATGAAAAGCCTTTCACATTGGAATAATTTTCAAAATTTCTCTCATATAGAAACAAAAATAATGGACACACTGGGGGAGGGACTAATTTGAGTTTGAATTTGAACCCCTTTGGATAATAGAATAAAAGGTTTAAACATGGTTCTGTTTTGCCCTTTCATTTTTATCATCTCTATTTTGCAGAAGAAAGGAACAACATTTTCTCTTTTTGGAGGTAGAATTGATTATCAGATTCTCAATTGCACTAATAATGCATTTACAACATAGTTATGATTCAATAATTGTTTAACTCTTTGTAAGTACAACAAATATAGCATTTGTTGCTATTGTTAGATGTCTTCAAGCAAGTTCCAATTCATAGCAACCTCATGTACAAAAGACCAAAACACAACCTGGTCCTACATGATCCTTCCATTAGTTTCCATGATTGAGCACATTGTTGCAGACAGTGTCAATCACTCTTGTTGAGGGTATTCTTCTTTTCATTGACATTCTCCCAAACATGATGTCCTTCTCCATGAACTGATCCCTGCTGAGAACACTTCCAAAGTACGAGAGACAATGTCTTCTCAACCTTATTTTAAGAGGCACTCTGGCTGTACAGGTCTGTTTGTTCTTCTGGCAGTTCATGGTATATTCACTATATTTGCCAAATCATAATTCAAATGTATCAGTTCTTACATCTTCCCTATTTATTGTCCATTTTTCATATGCAAACAAGACAACTGATAATACAATGGCTTGGGTCAGAAGCACCTTAGTTCTCAAAGTGACATCTTTACTTATGAATTTTAATGACATCTTTTACAGCAGATTTGCCCATACAATTCACCATTTGAGTCAATGACTGCTGCTTCCCTGGGTGTTGACTCTAGATCCAGGGTGTTGATTGTGAATCCAAGTAAAATCATCTTTGATAACTTCAATATTATTTTGTCTATCATGATGTGTTTCTTTGTTTATCATGATTTTCTTGTCTATCAGGTGGATTTCAAAGAGCAGCTCAAGAGGACAAAGTAAATATTATAATGAAATGTGCAAAGACCTGGAGTTAGAAAGACAAAATGGAAGAACATGCATTTCTCCAGCTGAAAGAACTGAATCAAAAATGGACCTCTCAAATTTCAATATTGAAGGATTCTATGGGCAAAGTATTAAATGATGCAGAAAGCATCAAAAGAAGATGGAAGGACTACAAAGTTACTGTACCAAAAAAAATTGTTCAATATTTAACCATTTCAAGAGTTAGCAAATGATCAAGAAAGGACAGTATTGAAAAAAGAAGTCCAAGTGACACTGAAGAAAGTGGTGAAAAACAAGCCTCCAGGAATTGATGGAATACTCACTGAGATGTTTCAACAAATGGATGTACCCCTGGAGGCACTCATTCCTTTATGACAAGGAATTGGGAAGATAGGTACATGGCCAACCAACTGGAAGAGATACATATCTGTGTCCATTTAAAGGAAAGATGATCCAAAAGAATACAGAAATTATTGAACAATGTCATTACTATCGCACACAAGTAAAATTTTGTTGAAGATAATTCAAAGACGGTTGCAGCAGTATATTGAAAGGCAATTGCCAGCTATTCAAGACAGATTCAGAAGAGGACATGGAATAAGGGACATCAAGTAACATTAAGACTGTTGTTGTTGTCATTGTTGTTGTTATGTGTCATCAGGTAGCTTCAACTCAGCAACTACATGTACAATAGAATGAAACACTGCCTGGTCTAATGTCAACCTCACAAATCATTGACATGCTTGGGCCCATCATCGCAGCCACTGTGTCAATACATCTCATTGAGTGTCTTCCCATTTTTCACTCACTCTTTACTTTACCAAACATGATATCCTTCTCCGTAATCTAGTCCCTGCAGACAATAAGACCAAAGTAGGTGAGACGAAGTCTATCCATTCTCATGTCTAAGGAACATCCCCACTGTTCTGGTTACCTAGTACCACTCTGACAAGAATATACCACAAATGGGATGGCCTTAACAAACAGAAGTTTATTCTCTCACCGTTTGGAGGCTTTAAGTTGAAGTTCAAAGTGCCAGTCTCTAGGGGCTTGTTGAAAGCCCCTCAACCTTGGGGTCCAGCTCTGCCTCCTGCTCCCGGTCTATTGGAGCTAGAGGCATTTCTTCACTCAGGGAGCTGCTGGCTGCTGAGTCTGACAATCCCAAGGTTGACAAGTAAAAAGGCTTGGTCCCAATGTTACCAAACCACATGGCAGGCCATTAATTTAAGTCCATTATAAGTCCCAAGGTCGGCAGAGCATGGCAGGCTGCTGAACAATGACACAGCTACATGCAGGTTCCAAACATGCCATAAGCTAAAGGCCATTCCCAAAGCTGCTGCTTATATATGGGAAGAAGATCACATACCCAAAGGCAGCTACTCAGCTGCTCACAGTAGATTCCATCATGGAGTTGATTACCAGTCTCATCATGGGGAATAGTACATCCAGCTGCCCAGCCACTCAACCAGGCCTAGCCAAGTTGACACAAAAACATAACCACCACATGCACTACACTTCTTCTAAAACAAATTAGATTGTTGTTCTGACAGTCAGTGGTATTTTCAGTATTTCTCAACACTATAATTCAAAGGCATACATTCTTCTTTGGTCTTCCTTATTCACTGTCTAGCTTTCACATACATGAGTCAATTGAAATGAGTCAATACCATGGCTTGGGTTAGGAGCACCTTAATCTTCAAAGTGACATTTTTGTTCTTTAATACTTTAAAGAGGTCTCTTGCAGCAGATCTGCCCTGTGGAATATGATGTATGATTTCTTTTCTTTTTTAAAATTTTATTGTTATTTGGGTGAAAGTTTACAGAGCCAATTCACTTTCCATACAGCAGTTCACATACACTTTGTCTCATGACACTGACTGCAATCTCCCACAATGCAACAGCTCCTCTCCCACTTCCTCCCCATAGTTATCTCTTCCCTGTGTCCTTCCCTCCCATGCAATCCTGGCCGCTGAGCTGTCTCCCTGTACATACAAAGCCCTTCTATTCTCTCATGATTGAGCTCTCCAAGGAGTGCTACCTAATATAAATGTTCAGCTCATTTGCCTGTTTTTTGTTTGACTGGAAGCCATAGGAGTGGGTTTAATTCCAGACCTGAAGGGCAGCTATGGGCCGTAGTATCAGGGATTCCACCAGGCTCTATCAGAGCAGCAAACCTGGTCTTTTATTATTTATTTATTTATTTATTTTATTTTTTACAATTTTGAGTTTAGTTCGACATTGTTGTCCCACTCTATGCAGAATCTCTTACATAGATCCCCCTCTGAGTGGTTGACAGGGGTAGCCGGCGTCATCTAGTTTTTCTGGTTTCATAGTTGTATAGGCTGAGAATCACATGGTGTACCAGTCCCTTGGATTAATTTTTTCCATGCGTCTTATGTTTTCTTCATTCTTCTTTTCTCTGGATGAGGAGAGACCAATTGTTGCATCTAGATGGTTGCTTGTAAGCTTTTAAGATCCCAGTTGCTACTCTCCAAAGTAGGATGTGGAACAATGTTTTTGTGTTTGTTATGCCAATTGTGCTTGATGTCCCCTGTGTGATATCTGATTTCTTGACTGCTGATTCCATGGGCATTATTTGTGGATCAAAATAAAATGAAATCATTGACAATTTTAAACTTCTCTCCATTTATCATGATGCTGCTTATTGGTCCAGTTGTGAGGCTTTTTATTTTGTTTATGTTGAGGTGTAATCCAGAAAGAACACTGTAGTATTTGGTCTTCATCAGTAAATGCCTCGAGTGTTCTTTACTTTGACCAGGCAAGGTTGTTTCATCTACATATCACAGATTAATAAGAAGTCTTCCTGCAATCCTGATGGCATGTTCTTCTTTATATTATCTGTTGTTGTTGTTGTGTTTTGCCATTGAGTCGGATTGGACTCATAGCAATCCCTGCTTGGGTTTCCAAGGCAGTGTCACTATGGAAGTAGATTGCCTAACCTTCCTTCTGAGGAGTGGCATATTGTCTGGCTTCTCCAATTATTTGTTCAGCATACAGATTGAATAAGTATGATGAAAGGATACAACCCTATGTACATCTTTCCTGATTTTAAATCATGAAGTATCTATTTGTTCTATTTGAAGGACTGCCTCTTGGCTTATATATAGGTTCTCACGGGCACAGTTACATGTCCTGGAATTCCCAATCTTTGTAACGTTATCCATAATTTGTTAGAATCCAAAGTCGAATGCCTTTGTGTAGCCAATAAAACACAGGTAAATATATGTCTAGTATTCTTTGCTTTAAACTAAGATCTGTCTCACATCAGCAATGATAATTGTTGTTTCATGTCCTTATCTGAATCCAACTTGAATTTCTGTCAGTTCCCTGTCAATGTACTGGTGCAACCATTTTTGAAGTATCTTCAGCAAAATTTTATTTGTGTGTGTGATAGTCATGATAGCTTTCAATAATTTCCACATTTCATTGGAACACCTTTCTTTTAAATGGGCATGAATATGAACATCTTCCAATTGTTTGCCCATGTAGGTGTCCTCCAAATTTCTTGGCATAGATGTTTCAGCACTTCCAACATTGCATGCATTTGTTAAAACACCACAGTTGATATTCTGACAATTCCTGTAGTCTTGTTTTTCACCAATGCCTTCAGTGAAGCTTGGACTTCTACTTTCAACACCATCAGTTCTTGATCATATGTAGTCTTCATAATGTAACAGCTCTCTTCCAACTTCCTCTCAGTGATGAATGTTTCCCTGCATCCTTCTTTCCTACACAAAACTGCCCTCTGAGCTAACTCCCTGTGCAAACACTGTCCTTCTGATTCCCCATGATTGATTGTGCTAAGGAGTGTACCTACCTGGTATAAATGCTCACCTTATATACCTGTCTATTGTTTGGCTAGGAGCTAGTGCCTAAGGCATTTGACTGCTAACCAGAAGCCTGGTGGTTCAAACCTACCAGCCACTCCTCGGAAGGAAGATTGGGCAATCTACTTCCATAGTGATACTGCCTCGGAAACCCAAGAAGGGGTTGCTATGAGTCGAGTCCGACTCAATGGCAAACAACAACAACATTTTGTCTGGAAGCCATGGGAGTGGGTTCAATCCCAAGCATGAAGGGTCCCTAGGGGACATAGTCATAAGGGTTTCACCAGTCTCTATCAGAGCAGTAAGCCTGATCATTTTTATGATTTTGAGCTTTGTTGACATTTACTCCCTGTTCTGGTTAACTAGTGCTCCTCTGACAAGAATATTCCACAAATGCGATGGCCTTAACAAACAGGAGTTTATTCTCTTACAATTGGAGAATTTAAGTCCAAGTCCAAAGTGCCAGGCTCTAGGGGCTGGATGAAAGCCCCTCAGCCTTGGGCTTCAGCTCTGCCTCCAGTTCCTGGCCCACTGATGCTAGAGGCTTTTCTTCACTCAGACAGCTGCTGGCTGTTGAGGCTGATAAACCCAAGATTGACAGGAGAAAAAGCACAGTCCTGATGTTTCCAAACACATGGCAGGCCATTAACTCAAGCCCATTGTAATCTCCAAGGTCAGCAGAGCATGGCAGGCTGCTGAACAACAACATAGCTACATGTAGGATCCAAGCATGTCATAAGCTAAAGACTGTTTCCAAGGCTTCTCCTTATGTACAGGAAGCAGACCATATCCTAAAGTCAGCTACTCTGCAGCTTGTGGTAGATCCCACCATGGAGTTGATTGCCAGTCTCATCATGGGGAATATCTACCATGAGCTGCCCAGCCACTCAACCAGGCCCAGCCAAGTTGACACTCAAACGTAACTACCACAATTGCACCCCTTGCCACCTTTGCATCTATACAGATTTTCATTGGGTGGCATCTGTACAGATCTCCTCCACTGGGTGTCTCCAGTCCCTTAGTTCCTCTGAGCGGTGACCTCACCCCCTTAGCCTGCCGAGCCCTGATCCTCTCCCTCTTGGGAATGGCAGCCCTGCCCCCTCACTCTTGTTCAGCAGCTATCGCTCAATCCCACTGGCTCACATGAACAAGCAGCCCCACATTACAGAAATAAGGTGGTGAAGGCCTCACTCTTTGAAACCTAGGGAGCTGTGGTAGTTCCATCCCCAAAGGCCATGCTCCTACCCTTTTAGGTTGAGGCAGCTCTGCTTCTATTTTCTTGGTCTCCGCCTCTGCCAATTAATGCCAAAGGCAACCCACTACACTGCAAAACTTCCTCCACAAAAAAGCACTTGGCTTTCTTGCTCCATGGGCTGGCCAACCTGCTACACCATTGTATACCAGTCTTTTCTACCAATTAACCCCCAAAGGCAACCCACTCCACCAAGAAGCCCTCTACCCAGTGGCACGGGGCTTTCTCTTCTGTGTGCTGGTAAGCCTGTTGCTGGTTAATACCAGTCGCTGGGTTCTGTTACTGCTGTCTCTCATGGTGGTCTCTCGGCTCTGCTCCTGCTATCTCTCATGCTGGTCTCTTGCCTTTGCTCCTGCTATCTCTCATGCCATATGCCAGGGTCTCTCTGCCAGGGTCTCAGGTCAAGGACACACTCCACTCCTGTTTCCACATTTTAGGTACCTTTCAGAGCAGCACCCCACTCTCTAAGTACCATATTCTGTTCTGGTTACCTAGTGCTCCTCTGACAAGAATATTCCACAAATGGGATGGCCTTAACAAACAAGAGTTTATTCTCTTACAACTGGAGACTTTAAGTCCAAGTCCAAAGTTCCAAGCTCAAGGGGCTGGGTTAAAGCCCTTCAGCCTTGGGCTTCAGCTCTGACTCCAGCTCCTGGCCCACTGACTCTAGAGGCTTTTCTTCACTCAGACAGCTGCTGGTTGCTAAGGCTGACAGACCCAAGGTTGACAAGTGAAAGGCACAGGCATGATGTTACCAAACCACATGGCAGGCCATTAACTCAAGTCCATTGTAATCCCCAAGATCAGCAGAGCGTGGCAGGCTGCTGAACAATGACACGGCTACATGCAGGGTCCTAGCGTGCCATAAGCTAGAGACCATTCCCAAGGCTTCTCATTATATACAAGAAGCAGACCAAATCCCAAAGTCAGCTACTCAGCTGATTGCCAGTCTCATCATGGAGAGTAACTACCACTAGCTGCCCAGCCACTCAACCAGGCCCAGCCAAGTTGACACTCAAACAGCACTACCACACTCCCACTCTATCCAGGATCTCCTGTACTGATCCCTTTCAGAGTGACTGACAATGGTAGCTGGGCATCATCTACTTCTTCTGGTCTCAGGCTCATGTAGGTTGAGTTTCACATGGTCTTCTAGTTCCTTGGACTAATTGTTTCCATGAGTCTTTGGTTTTTTTCATTTTTCATTGCTCTGGATGAGGAGAGACCAATTGTTGCAACTAGATGGCCACTTGAAAGTTTTTAAGACCCTAGTTACTACTATCAAAGTAGGATGTGGAACAATGTGTCTGTGTGGTATGTTATGCCAATTGAGCCTGATGTCCCTGTGACCATGGTCTTGATCCCATGGTCCCAACAACATGCTCCTTCAGGGTGGCTGGCCCTGGCTAAGAAGTTATCATAACTTTACCCCATTAACTCTATTTATATAAACATTCTTAGAGCACATATAGATACATATGTATAAATATCACCTGCCGAATTTATATAGGGGTCATGGGTATATTCCATTTTGCCTAAACTTACCTGATCATTCAGCCTGTCTACCTATGTATCCACCTGTATGTAGTTTAATGTTTGTTATCATCAATAATGCAGTATTTTGTATGTAAAATTTTTATCTGTTGCCTGTACCTGCCCTTCCCATCTTTTAAATGACGTTTTGCTTTCTTTGTGTATGATATACTTAATATCATCTCATAATTCATCTGGTCTTCAGTCACTAGTGTTCAGTGCATGAAATTTGTTCTTGCGATGGTCCTTAATTCACGTAAGATATACTCAAAGTTGTACTGTGGCTTGTGTAAATTTAATTTTTTTCAGCTTCAACATAAACTTGCATACGAGCAATTGATGTTGTTGTTGTTAAGTGCTGTCGAGTCGTTTCTGACTCATAGCGACCCCATGCACAGCAGAACAAAACACTGCCTGATCCCGTGCCAGCCCCACAATCCCTGCTATACTTGAGCCCATCATCGCAGCCACCATATCAATCCATCTTGTTGAAGGTCTCCCCCTCTTTCG
>NW_006921936.1:3574732-3580944 GCF_000298275.1 Orycteropus afer afer
AAAGCTTTCTCTTTTCCATATGAGTAAGGCTGGGTTTACTCAGTTGTTGCAACTCTTTCCCAGTCTTATTTTAAGAGCCTTTTAGCCTAAACGGACTATTCCTAAAGATGTGCAGTAATGCACCAAACAGTGTTTCTTTCCTATTCATAAGGTTTTCCCTGGCCAATTCTTTGAGAAGTGGATGGCCTCTTCCTTCTTCCTAGTCTGTCTCAGGCTATAAGCTGGGCTGTTACCTGTGTACCAGGTGCATCTTGCTGGGTTTTAAACACTAGCCTTAAAACTCACATCTACATGTCACCACAGTAGGACAAACTGACAGACAAGTTTGTCTTGCTGTTGGAGACCTCTCGTATCACCCCCACCTGGGTGCCTGTGGCTGACTGTACCTCTGTCTGGCTTCCTGGCTTTTATCCCCTTTCTCCTGCTCTTCCGGCCTGCTACTCTGGGCTGGCCTGAGTTTCCTCTCCTCACCTAATCCCTTCGGCTGATTGCTCTTCTCTCTGGCTTCATGGCTTTTAATCCCCTTTCTCCTGCTCTTCCTGCATGCTACTTTGGGCATCCCTGAGTTGTCTTTCCTCACCTGTAACCTTGTGGCTGACTGCTCCTCTGTCCAGGTTCCTGGCTTTTATCCCCTTTCTCCTGCTCTTCCGGCCTGCTACTCTGGGCTGGCCTGAGTTTCCTCTCCTCACCTAATCCCTTCGGCTGATTGTTCTTCTCTCTGGCTTCCTGGCTTTTAATCCCCTTTCTCCTGCTCTTCCCACCTGCCACTTTGGGCATCCCTGAGTTGTCTCTCCTCACCTGTAACCCTGGAGCTGACCCAGGTGAAGTGGAGGGTCAACAAAAGAGGGGAAGGCCCTCAACAAGATGGACTGACACAGTGGCTACAACGACGGGCTCTGGTATAGCAGGGATTGTGGAGTTGGATAGGACCAGGCAGTGTTTCGTTCTGGTGTATGTAGGGTCGCTAGGAGTTGGAGACAACTTGATGGCATCTGGTGTTCAGATCTAGGAATTCCTTTCAAGCTTACAGAGCAACAGCTGAGAAATGCCCCCTCCAGTGGCTGAGGAATGAGGAGCTCTCGCACCCTTCTCACCACCAAACAAAGCCCTGTCATGTCGGCTGAAGGTAAATTTCACTTTCGACTCAACAAAATATGACCCCAGATTTGACAGCTTGCTGTAAGTCCCACTCCGCGGCAATTGATAGTCTGTTCCATATTCAGCTCTTGGCCTTGTTCTAACTAATGATATTGAACTTCTCCATTTTCTCTTCCCAAAGATGTAGTCAATCTGATTCTTGTGTTTCTATCCAGTGAGGTCCATGTGTACAGTTACCATTTATGTTGTTGGGAAAAAAAAACAATGAATTTTCATCTTGCAAAATTCTATCATGTGATCTTCAGTGTTGTTTCTATTACCAGATCATGTTTTCCAACTATTAGTCCTCCTGTGTTTCCAACTTTTACACTATAATAATTAATTATTACTGAATCTTGATTTCATGTTTAATCATTATCAGATTGCAGAAGTTGTTTCAAAAAAAGTCTATAATGGGTTGGTATGAAATAAAACTTCCCTTGAATCAAGGCTTATAATTGAGGTTTCTTTCAAAGAAGACATAGAAGGATATATGGTTAATGAGCAATAGATATTAAGGACCAAGTAGTGTACATAAATGGAGATTGAAATTATAGTAAACATTGTACCATGTAAACATTCTTCTGCCCAAATTTGTCCTTTTAGCATTGCTATGGTGGTATAGTGCCTAAGGCCCTTGACTGCTAACCAGAAGTTTGGTGATTCAAATTCACCAGTGACTCCTTGGAAGGAAGACTAGGCAATCTACTTCTGTAGCGATAATGCCTCAGAAACCCAAGGAGGGGTTGCTATGAGTTGAGATGACTCGATGGCACATAACAGCAACAACAATCCTCCCTTCCTTTTCTTCTCACTCTTGATTAAACAAGTTTAACTGAGGTACAAAATGTCATTAGCAGATATATAGCTAATGTTCAAAACCCTGGAATTGGGAGAAGCCCTGGATAACTGCTTTACGCATTAAAAATAAGATTTAAGAGAAACTAATTTATTTTCAAAACTTACTCACAAATCAGTTAAAAGAACATCAATATCACTAACAGAGTCATGCATTTGGAAAAAAAAATATGATTTTTCCACTGTTGACTATCTTAAAAATTGCTATAGCAAATAATATCACAAACATGCCAATAGCTCTGGTTGTAATGTTACAAAAAAAAATAAAGCCTAAATCTTCAGGCCAACAAGCAACATCTGAGTCAAAGAGGTGCTATTTTAAAATCAATTTTTATGCTTATTTTGAAATGAAATTTAAAAGCTGTATTTTCTTTTTTACAAAATGATACAGCCTAATATTTTGCCTAACTTCACATAATTCATCTAGAATAAATATTACAAAGTAAGTTAATATTTAGATGTGCAGACAATTAGATTCCATTTCAATATACTATTCTGAAAAGTATTGCTTTTTCTTTTTTCTGGGGGAAAAAAAAAAAGATTATCTTGCTTACAACAACAAACCAGCTTTTCTGCAGTGGATGCCTCCAGCAAAGGCTTAATATATCTGATTTGTCAAAGTCAACACTTCCCCTAATCTTTCCTGCCAGTGTCAAATGCTGAGAGCTATCACCTATTCATTTTGCTGTGCAGTGTAGGGAGAAAGATGTACAATGGGCAGAAAGTAATCTGCAGAAACATCAGAATAAAATGGCCTTTTGAGCACAGCTACAAGAAAGATGCAATGAGAATTGGAAAATCAGTTGTGTTTTCTGAGGTTTCTTTTACAACTATTTCTTTCTCTGTACCAGGGAAAATGTAAATGCTCAAATGTAAATTATTCCTAACTTTACTACATTGTTTAATTAGTGGAAAAATCAAATCCCACTTCTCTATCACTTCTGTTTTGACAACAGCTGCATCAGCAAGACTTTTCCTCTGACTCCAATCACCTGGAGCTAGATCAGACTTCACAAGTTAAAAGGCAAGATCTTCCAGACGGCCAAACCTACGCAAGATCTCAGACATCAACGGCAAGCTTGAGAGTCCCCCTGAAACTCTCACTTCTGACTTGCTAGCTATAAATTCAAGGTTTTCCCACTTCTCCTTTAGGATGCCCACCACCAGCTAAGGGGTTCAAAGATCTTCCTTCATTTCTGATATGCTGGCTCCCACTACTCCCTTGAGTTCCATAATTACTTAGAACCACTCTCAGAAATGACCGAAATTGCTATGCAATCGTCCCTCCGCATCCACAGAGGATTGGTTCAAAGACCCCTGTGGATACCAAAATCCAAGGATGCTCAATTCCCTAATATAAAATGGCACTGTTGTTGTTATGTGCCGTCCAGTCAGACTGACTCATAACGACCCCTCCTTGGGTTTCCCAGGCGGTATCACTACGGAAGTAGATTGCCCAACCTTCCTTCCAATGAGTGGCTCGTGGGTTTGAACCACCAGCCTCCTGGTTAGCAGTCAAGTGCCTTAGGCACTAGGCCACCAGAGCTCCTGAATTGTAAATGAGTTAGTAGTGCACTTTTACCGTCAAATCAATTGTTGTTGTTATGTGTCGTCAAGTCGGGCGGGACTCATAGCGACCCCTTCTTGGGTTTCCAAGGCAGTGTTACTACGGAAGTAGATTGCCCAACAAAATGGCATAGTATTTACATATAACATGCATATCATCTCTAGATTACTTATAAATCATCTTTAAATCATGTCTAGATTACTTGTAATACCTAATACAATGTGAATGCTATATAAATAATATTTTCTACTCCCTCTTAGCTTTGAGAGATTGCTTTAACTACTTAATAGCTTTCTAGGAGCCTTTTTTTTTTTCTTAATATTTTCCATTCCTAGTTGTTTGAGTTTGTAGATGCAAAACCTGCAAATACACAGGACAGACTGTATTTGCAATTCAAGTTTTATTATAGCAAAAAGTATAAAAACAGAGAGTTTCATAGGGTCTAGAAGGGCTCCCAATGCAAAACTTCCATGTCTAAAAGAATATATACTATCATTCCACATGCATTCATGTCTTACACCAACAAAAAAGCCCATAGAACTTCATTGTCTAGAGCTTTTATCAGGGGTATCATCAAGTAATTCTAACTCCAGCCCTCTCCTCTAAGGTTGGTTGATATCAGGAGCTTCCTGTAATGCCTCCAGTCTTTGTCTTGTCAGTCACCCTCTACCTAATATACGTCATTAACTCTGAAGTGTGGCTTGGGGTACTTATTAAAGATACTTCAATTATTGCAAAAATTCCAAGGTTTTAGGGGTTATCTCTCAGGAATCAAGAACAAAGACCAAATTATTTGGGTAAAGTTAACACCATACTTATTTAATAAGTCATACCTATACCATTGCCATCAAGTCATTCCAACTCATGGTGTCTCTATAAGATAGAGTAGAACTGTCCCATACCGCTTCCAAGTCTGTAATCTTTATGGAAACTCACTGCCATATCTTTGTCCTGTGGAGTTCCAACCACTAATCTTTTAATTAGCAGTTGAGTATTTTAAATATTGTGTCACTAGGGCTCCACAGTGAGTCTTCGAACTCCAAAAAATATTTTCTGTTTATGTCAAAATGTATTTCACTGTGTTAAACTTGGAGTTTGTGTGGCTTAAATAAAATAGTATGAAATATTAAATTCCTTGAATGTTCTAGATCAGACATTAAGCCAACCTTTTAATATTATAAAAACCCACTGCCATCAAGTCAATTCTGACTCACAGAGACCCCCCCATTTTTTTCCAAGGTAGTAAATCTTTATGGATGTAGATTGCCCCATCTGCCTACTAAAGAGCTGCTGGTGGGTTTCAACTGTTAACCTTCTGGTTAGCAGTCAAATGCCTTAGTCACTGTGCCCCCAGAGGTACTTATTTACATTGTTGTTGTTGCTATGTGCCATCAAGTTGGCTCCAACTCATAGCAACACTATGTACAACAGAATGAAACACTGCTGAGTCCTGCACCAGCCTCTCAATCCTTGCTATATCTGAGCCCATAATTGTAGCTACTGTATCAATCCATCCTGTTGAGGGCCTTCTTCTTTTACACTGATCCTCCACCCTGCCAAGCATGATATTTATAGTAGCCTGTAAATATTATATTTAAATAAAAATATTTGTCTCTAGGACATTTCATAAATCACATGCAACCATACTGTTTTCAATTTTAGCAACATAAATGATATTTTGTCTAATAGAATAACTTAGAATTTGGCAAAAAATGACATATCTTCCCCTTTTGATTGTATATGTATATGTGTGTGTGCTCATGCATAATTGGTTTGGAGGGTAGCAGCATATTTGGCCTCAAAAGAATGAGCCTTGGGCTGATGATGGTGATTCTGTCTCCTCCTTGTGAGGTTGGAGAAGTTCAGAAGATGTCACATCCATGTTCTTTTTGCAGCATCCATAAAAATATTAATAATTATTGGCACGATTCTTCACATTAGGAGAACTACTATCTCCTGTCTCAGTAATAAGACAATCAAAGCAGGGAACTATGGTATAAATTTGTGTCCACACATCATACAAGCTAGATATTTAGAAAAGGAACCTCAAAGATACACTGTTGTTGTTGTTATGTGCCATCGAGTCGGACCCGACTCATAGCGACCACTCCTTGGGCTTTCTAGGCAGTATCGCTAAGGAAGTAGATTGTCCCATCTTCCTTCCGAGGAGTGGCTGTTGGGTTTGAACTGCCAGCCTTCTGGTTAGCAGTCAAGTGCCTTTAGGCACTATGCTACCAGAGCTCCCACAAGCAAATACAAATTAAAGAGGAATATGCTGACTTGAGAAACAACTTTCCACTTTCAAAGGAATTATACAAAAAACAAAGTTGATAGTATTGATTAGAAAATCATGAAAAAACGACCTGAATACTTGTGTTAGCATATAAGAAAAGCAAATTAAAGTGAGATTGATCTTCACAGCTTAGACTTGTTGGCTTATCTTTCTGTCTATCTATCTATCTATGCCAACTGACTGGAAGAGATCCATATTTGTGCCCATTCCAAAGAAAGGTGATCCCACAGAATGTAGAAATTATAGAACAATATCATTAATATCACACGCAAGTAAGATCTTACTGAAGATAATTCAGAAATGTTTGCAGCAGTCTATTGATAGAGAACTTCCAGAGGTTCAAGCTGGATTCAGAAG
>NW_006921936.1:3582253-3582895 GCF_000298275.1 Orycteropus afer afer
TGTTCATTGCAGCACTATTTACAATAGCCAAAAGATGGAAACAACCTAAGTGTCCATCAACTGAAGAATGGATAACCAAACTATGGTACATACACGATGGAATGCTATGCAATGCTAAAGAATAATGTAGAATCTGCAAAACAGCACATAATATGGATAAACTTGGAGGACATTATGCTGAGTGAAATAAGTCAATCACAAAAGGACAAATATTGTATTAGTCCGGTATTGTAAAAGTCAAGGAAAGGTTTATCTATGGAAGGAAATTTTCTTTGTTGTTTACCAGGGGTAGGAGGAGAGGGGAGGGAACGTTGTTAGATAAACAGAGATAAGTATTGATTTGGGTGAAGAGAAGGGCAATGTACCAAATGTGAGTGACTATTATGGTGGCATTGAAGAAGAGAAAGACATAGAGAGATATATGGGAGGTATAGACATTAAAGATGCACCCTTTTGCACATACAGTAAAGCGTTGTCAGTAAAGGCAGACATGGGTATATGGGTGGATAGATGGGTGGACAGGCTGAACTATTAGATGTGTCTTGAAGCAGGGAGTGTACCCAAGAACATGTATAGGGTTGACAGACAATGGTCCTCTAAGTTTATGTAAATGATAATTCACATAATCAGAATTCCCAGGTG
>NW_006921936.1:3582995-3588740 GCF_000298275.1 Orycteropus afer afer
AGAGGGGGAGGCCTTCAAGGAGATGGATTGATACAGTGGCTGCGATGATGGGCTCAAGTATAGCAGGGATTGTGGGGCTGGCACAGGATCGGGCAGTGTTTCGTTCTGCTGTGCATGGGGTCGCTATGAGTCGGAAACGACTCGATCGCACTTAACAACAACAACAATCTATCTATGTATCTATCTATCTATAGAAGAAAATAAATATTATGAGAACTAGGTTTACAGTCAGACAAACATAGGTTTCAGAACCATTTATGTCACATGTCACCAAATGTAAATCTATATCCCCTCATCTGTAGAAGGGAAATAACGTTAATAATTGACTTTTATGATTGAGAGAGATGAATATTTAGCTTCTGCCTACTTATTTATCTTATGATCACTAGATGTGTAATCTATTTTGTCCAGATGATTAATCCTGTCTTATGCTGTATACGATGCTTTAAAAAAAAAAAAATTAGAACAAAACTCAGTGTTTTTATTTTGATGTGTAAAGAGAGTTTGGGGCTAAGGAAATATTTATGTCTCATGTTCCAACAATTAGCTTTCAAACCTGTGGTTGACTAACAAAACAAATTTGACACTCAGAAATGAGTAATGTTGAGTCTTTTAGGTGATATCTGCAAAGCCCCAGAAATCCTAAAATCCACTGATTTTTGAGTGTAATAGCTAGCCATGATCAGCATCATTACAAACATTTATATAGAACTGGATTTCTTATGCCAGGCACCGTGCTTAGCACATAAGATTTTTTAAATAATTACTTCCTATAATGGTCCAATGAAGTAAGTACTATTATTATAGCCATTTTATGGATGAGGGTGAGACATGCAGAGATGAAGTAACTGATTCAAAGCCACATAGCCATTAAGTGGTAGAACTTTAATTTAAACCCAGGAAGCATGGTAGTGACTTCAGAATTCTTATTCTCAACATTACACAATGCAGACTATCTTCACAAAGAATAATGAGAAATGCGTTATCTTTAATTTTAAACACTGCTATAATTATTATACCTATATTTGATCATTTGGCTCTGGAGAGTGACATGTCTTAGATAGTTCTGAGTCCATTATATAATGCTTTCTGCAACCAGACCTGAAGTGCCTTGTACTAACCACCAAAGAAAATTATATGATACCTTATTTCTAGTGAGAACACTGAAGTATCACATGTATATACAAGTTCTCCAGTGCCTCCAAGGTCAATGGGCAATTATCAACCAACTTACATTTGTATAATCATAGCTCCCTATGATTAGAGAGGGCCCTTTAATATCCCTTATGGTTTCTGTGTACTTTAAATAGAATATTTTCTCTAAAGTAATAAAATTACTTTATTAGGGTATTGGGGAAAGAAAGAAGTCACATGTTTGATATATAAATGTTAATTATTTCATTCTATATTGTTCTAATTCTTTGCATGGTAGCACAAACGGCTAAGCATTGGACTACTAAGTGAAAGGTTGGTGGTTTGAACATATGAATAAGCTTCTCAGGAGAAAGTCTAGCAATCTGCTTCCTACGGAGCACAGTGCTCCTGTGCAACACATGGGGTCACCAAAAATCAGAAGCAACGCTGCAGCAACCGATCTAAGCTTCTAGGAAAGCAGAGGGCTGTATTTCCTAGGGGTAGGTTGTCTTCTTTTAACATGCAACTCTGAGTCTTCCATTTTACATTTCTACATAGAAGGGTGAACCATAAATGAACATATTTGTCATACTTATAATCTTAACTTTGACCCTACAGTTACTGTTGAGGTAGGAAGTGCTAATATTAATATAATTCTAGTACTACGTTAATACAGTTACATTGTTTAACATATTCAAATAATATATATATACACACACATATATTTTTTTTTCCACTCTCCATATCTTCCAAAATAATTAATTAAAAATATTATAAAGACTATACTTTACTGGCTAAAGCATCCTTTTGTGATTTAATTATAGAAAATTTCTTATACTCCCAGCCCCTTTGAATACAAACATTTGCACACCTTCCCATGCATTCAGGAAGTTAATTTTCGTATTCTTAGTAGTCATATTCTTAGTTGTCCAATAATAGAAAATCTCATTTCATTTATATTAGTGGGAGTGAAATATAAGATTGCCCTTTGCTTTATAAATGTCAGAAAACGTGAACCTTTTCATTCACATAGAATATTTAAAAGCTAATATGATATAAAATCTCTGTCTCAAATTACTTTACATCAGGTTTTAGAAATAAGAAATGCATGTATTATTTATGTATTAAGATAAAATTTCTGACATAGTTTATTCATTTAATCTTATGAAAAAAGGTATTATTTTCTCCAAGTTAGAGATAAAAAAATGAAATTATGAAGGTTTGCATTGATTAATGTCTATAATAAATTCTTTAAAATAGAATGCTATATGATTTGGACATTGTGCAGACAATAAGACCTACAGAAGCCTGCTTCCAGTTATCTTCATCACCACTAGTACTGCTATTTCTGTTGGAGCTGCTGGTGGAGGCCAGAGAATTTGGAACAGCAGCAACAGTAGCTGAAAGGGCAGCAGAACAGAGTGAGAGAAGAAGGAGGTGAGTGCATACAGCCTCACCCACTGTCTCACTCACCTGAGCAGCAGGAGCAGCCTGGGCCCTGCAGCTCCATCCTGTACCATCAGCCTATCTACTAGACAACGCCTGAGAAGCCACACATAGCACCATACTCTGCCTTACCTGCCTGTCTCCCACCCATGGTCTGGTGCTGTAAGAGTCTGAGTTGGAGATCTTTGAAACCATTATAGAGAAATAATTAACAAAAAGAGAGATGATTTCCCTTAAAAAAAAAAAAAAAAAACCTTATAGGACCACAGTAGGATATCGCCCTAATGGACATTAAGAAATGAATTATCTCTATAGAATTTAAGCTAATTGCTCATGCTTCCACAAATGGTCAAATGGTAGGTGATAGAACTAGGATTTGAACTAATGTATTTCTAATATATTTGTTCTTAACCCTGCACCTACTTGGAATAGGGTTAGTGAGTATGACAGGAAAGAAACTCTGAAGAGCAGGGAACTGTTATATTGTTATATTGCTGACTCATTCACAAACATGTGCTAGAAAGTTCTGTCAGCTTCATACAGTACAGATTCAGGCATGCTATTATATACTGATACTATTTAATTCCAGTTCTTTTTATATGGTGATAAATCTAGTCTGAAGAGCAATGAAGAAGATAATGTCTTTCATATGCTGTTGTTATATGCTGTTAAGTTAGTTCCATTGGTACTATATGACAGACTAGAGCTGTCCCATAGGTTTTCTTAGGCTGCAATCTTTACAGAAGCATATTGCCAATGTGGAGCCACTGGTGGGTTTGAACATCCAAACTTTCAGTTATCTATTGAGAGCTTAATCGTTAAGCCACCATGGATTCTTGTTCTTCATATAGTCTTTCCCTTTCCAGGGTATAAAATCAATGAAAATTTGTTAAAGTACATCTAATATGTGACAGACTCTCTATATATCATATGTGTACTATAATTGGTATATTTTATTTCAAATCAGAAATTTTAAAATAATTTAAATCTTATATTTGAAATTAACTCAGTTTTACTCCAATCCATGTATTACATAATTTGACTCATAACCAAGCTAAAATTATGATTTTAATAAATTGATTATTTATAAATAAGACACACATGAAATCTAGAAATATATATTCATCTATCTATCTCTCTATCTTTTTATCTTATTTTAATGTAATGTATTATTTTAGACCAAATTTTGTTGCATCAGTTATAGAAGAATGAGTATCTTTGAAGCAAAATTTGAAATAAAATATATTTTCCAATTTGATATAAACTTTTTAACTTTACTTCAGATATGATGCAAAATGAAAATTATTATAATTGATAAGGATAGACAGACATAGGCTTTAAGAAGTTGAAGAAAAGACCCACTGAAATGTTCTACTAATATTAGACTCTAAGCAATAGGCATAGACACCCTTATTAATCTTAATTATGAGAAGTTCCTTTTTCTATGTGTTCTGGCCAAATTAAAATTGTGAATAAAAATCAGAACTGTTCCCTATTAAAACTCTTAATATTAATTGCAGTCATTATATTTCATTCTAACTAAGATAGGGCTTTAAGAATATATTGAGAGATACTATAATAGCATTATTTCAAAACTCTCAGTCATACCATTATGTGGTTTTTCAGGTTATACTTGGTACAAGAAGAAATGGTCTGATTGCCTAGTATTCAACAGAAGCTAAAATTTAACTATCAATTTAAAAAAATAGTCATAGTCCCATTGTTGTTAAATTCAAAAGATCAGCAAGTTAAATTCCTCTGCCTTTTTAATATTATTTTACTCCATATCCTACTGTTTTTGAACAGCTATCAAAAAACTTTTGTATCCTAAGACCTTTCACCAATCATTGTCATTACCTATTGTTAACTGAACATACCAGGGTTTTGTGAGTTAAGTAATGTTGTCAAGTTTACAAACTCAGTAAGAGTGAATAATAAGACAGCACTATTAAAATTCACATAAAATTGTATAAAAACTTAACTCTTCCCCTCTCAGCATCAAAGACTCTTTGACAAAACATAAAAATCCTTTTCTGTCTTTATTTACTTAAGTTCCCAAAATGAATATCCACTGGTCACCAGTCTGTACTCTGACTGAATGCTACTGACAATCTGGACTCCAGCTGCAGTTTTAAAAACATCAATTCATGATCTAGCATAATGCCTAAGGTATTTGACTGCTAACCATAAGAATGGCTGGTTCAAACCCACCAGCCACTCCTCAGAAGAAAGATTGGCCAATCTACTTTTGTAGAGATACCATATCAGAAACCCAAGGAGGAGTTGCTATGAGTTGGATCCAACTTGATGGCAGAGATTGTTTCTGGTTTTCCATTATTCTTGGTCTAAGGAGCTCTGTTGCTGCAGTGCCTAAGGCATTTGACTGTTAACCAGAAGATTGGTAGTTCAAATCCACCAGGCACTACATGGAAGGAAAACCGGCCAATCTACTTTGGTAAATATTTACCACCTTGGAAACCCATTGAGGGTCACTGTGAGTCAGAATTGACTGGGTGGCAGTGAGTTTGTTTTTTTGGTTATTCTTGGTCTAATCAGTCATAAAAACATTTCACCTAGGAGTTCCAGTAAGATGGCAGTCTAGGCAGAAAGACTGCATAGACTCTCTTCAACAAAGAAAAGGGAAACCAATTAACACAGACACAGAAGATAACCCTGGACCCCTGAGCCTAGACGGGAAGGATATAGAAGTGGACTAAACCCCAACTAGAAGAAGAATTTGCAAGAAAATACCAAAAAGGGAGACATACGGAGCTGCAGTCTGGCAGCAATCCTGAGTGATCCTGATGGCACACACAGCTTGGAGAGTGCTGAGTGGTGGGAGGATCTAAGAATTAACCTAAAAATCAGCCCTGCTAGCCAGGGACTACACAGAGGACTGCTCTGGTGTCTGGGGAATAAATGGAGAAGGCAAAGAGAAAGAAGTGGCTTGACCATTTTGGATATTTAAAGAGACAGCACTCTCCCAGATTCCAGATACTTAGGAACAGGTTCTCCTTGCCAGCAACCCCAAGGATACTTGGGACCTGCACGACTCAAAAGGTGTGACATTCCTCTTGTTACTCTTATACCCCACACCCGCTTGGTACACGGAGGTGCAGCCATCCACCACTCCCACCCACCTTCTGGGCCTGCAAGAATTCCATC
>NW_006921936.1:3595756-3602600 GCF_000298275.1 Orycteropus afer afer
ATATATATATATATATTTTAATTTGAACATTATCCCCCAAATTTTATGAATACCAACCTTCATCTTTATGGGTCAAATACTTCTTGGTTTTTCTAATCCTAAATCAAATAATGAAAAATTCAAAATTATCCTAGTACTGTTTAGGTATATTGGGAAGGGAAAAAAAAATAGACATGGCTTTTTTTAAAGCTGAATTAACCCCAGGATACTCCAAATACATGTGATGAGGGAAGTGGTGTTCCACAAACATTATGGAGCCACATCATGTCACCTCTGGAGACTTCAGGGTGACACTGACTCATTTCTGATGATGGGCCTGACACCACAATTCCTGTTTTATTTCAGCTTCTCTTTAACTTGTAGTTTGCATTTTTCCATTTTTTTAGGTTGTTATATTCTTGATATAATTAAATGGAATGTGTTTATTTTTTAAAAAATGAAAGGAACCAATATTAACCTGTTGTCTAGAAAGTAGAAGGAAATGCTCTACTTTATATTGTGATGATAACAATACATGCAGTTAAAACAAGATAGGACACTGACAATTTTTCTGCAGCTTTTTTTTTCCCCAGAGTTCCCTTGATTTTAATTCATTTAAAGTATATTTGGATGTCAAAAAATTAACAATTTTCTCCAGTAATATAATACAAATCTAATTATATTTTATCGTTTATTTTAGTTTTCTTTTATTTTACTTTTGTATTACCTGGTTAGAAAAAGGTTTTCCTAAATCCTGTCAACTAATTTTGGGAGTTATATCAATTCATAATTTCAATATAACATTTTAAGTTATCCTGAACTTATTTTGCAGTTTTTTTTTTTTAAAGTAAAGAGAAATCCATACCCAAAGATTTAAAGTTGTTATACTCTTGATCAACCACCCATCTGTCCGTTTGTCTTACTGTGGCTGCTTGTTTGTTGCTGTGATCCTGGAAGCTAAGGCACCAGTGTTTCAAATAACAGCAGGGTCCCCCATGGTGGAAACGTATCAGTGAAGTTTCCAAACTAAGATAGTCTTTCTCTAACTGAAAAAGGGAAGAAAAAATTCAAGTGTCGAGTTGCAGTGTTAAAGGATTCTATGAGCAAAAATTGAAGGATGTATGAAGCATATAAAGAAGGAAGTAATGTACAGAATCATTATACCAAAAATAACTTGTAGATCTTCAATCATTTCAGAAGGTAGCATATGATCAAATACTGATGGTATTAAAGGAAGAGTCCAAACTGCACTTAGGGCATTGGCAAAAAAACAAGGTTCCAGATATTGACAGCATACCAACTGAGATGTTTCAACAAATGAACACAATGCAGGAGGTTCTCATTCATCTATTCTATGGAATTTGAAGACAACTGTCTAGCCAACTGACTGGAAGAGATTCATATTTGTGTCCATTCCAAAGAAAGGTGATCCAATAGAACATGGAAATTATTGAACAGTATCATTAACATCACACATAAGTAAAACTTTGCTGAAAATAATTTAAACATGGTTGCAACAGTATATTTACAAGGAACTGCCAGAAGTTCCAAAAGGATTCAGAGGAGGACATGGAACAAGGGATGTTATTGCTAATGTCAAATGGATCTTGGTTGGAAGCAAGCATAGAGTATCAGAAAGAAGTTTATCAGTGTTGTAGTGACTATTCAAAGGCACTTGACTCTACAGATCATAACAAATTATGGATAACATTAGGAAGAATTGGAATTTTAGAATGCTTAATTGTGCTCATGAGGAAACTGTACAAAGAGCAAGAGACAGTTGTCCAAACAGAACAAAGGGAATGCTGCATGACTTAAAATCAGGAAAGGTATGCATCACTATTGTATTGTTCATCTTGTGAAAGACAGACAATGAATAAGAAAGATAAGAAAAGAACTGATGCACTTGAATATGGTGTTGGTGAAGAATACTGAAGATATTATGAACTATCTAGGAGCTCTGGTAGCATAATAGATAAGGCACTTGGCTGCTAACCAGAAGGTCAGCGGTTCAAACCCACCAGGTGTTCTGCAGAAGGAAGAAGGAACAATCTACTCCCATAAAGATTACAGCCTTGGGAACTCAAAAGATGTCACTATGAGTTTGAATTGACTCGATTTCAGTGGGGTTTGGTTTGTTATTTTATTTATTTATTTTTTCTTCAGACTACCAGAAGAACAAACAAATCTATCTTGGAAGAAATAAAACCAAAATGGTCCTTCACAGTGAGGATGGCAAAATTTTGTCTCAATAATTTTGACATTTTATTAGGAGAGAATAGTCCTTGGAGAAAGACATAATGCATGATAAGGTAGAGGGTCAGTGAAAAACTAAACCCAACAAGATGGACTGACAAAGTGGGTGCTGCAATGGGTTGGAACATAGAAAAATTCGTGAAGATAATGCAGGATAGGGCAGTGTTTCCTTCTGTTGCACAAAGGGTCGGTATGACTCAGAATGACTCAACAGTACCAAAGAACAACAAAAAACATAATCTTGATAATGTTAATAAGCAACTTATTTTAAAACAAAAGAATATTTAAGTGTTGCTTTAGGTACCTGTTACCAGTTTCTGTGAAATTCTGTGAAGTTAATTCCTAGTCATTGTGACCCCATGCATGTTAGAGTAGGACTGCACTCCATAGGGTTTCCAGCAGCTGTTTCTCTGGAAGTAGATTATCAGGGCTTCCTTCCTTGGCACCTCTGGCTGGACTTGAGCCTCCAATATGTGGATTAGCAGCTAAATGCACTAAATGTTTATACAATAATAGGGCTGGATTATAGCTTGAAAATATTTATTTCTTCCCTACTCTTCAAATCCATGGGCTGAAAGTGCTTCTTTGGGCCCTGCCTTGGGACTTGGTCATGTGACTTGCTTTGCCTGATACAATGTTGGTGAACATGACAATAGCTTGAAAAGGCTTGAGAAGTCCTTGGGTTTGTTCTCTTGCATGTCTGCAATTATAGTAAGAAGAAAATGGTAGACTCTGTTGAGCCCACACATTTTAGGAGGAGGATGAAATGTATAGACCAGAAAAGGGGAATGTCAGTGTGACACTGGCTATGGGAATTGTGTGCTTGGCTGCTAATCCAAAAATCAATGGTTCATCGCATTAGCTGCTCCATGGGAGAAAGATGCAGTAGTCTGATTCTAAAAAGATTTTTTAGAAAAAGAAAAACGCACTGCCGTCATGTCGGATCTGACTCATAGTGACCCCTCCTTGGGTTTCCAAGACAGTATCACTACAGAAGTAGATTGCCCAATCTTCCTTGTGAGGAGTGGCTGGTGGGTTTGGACCAGCCAGCCTTCTAGTAAGCAGTCAAATGTCTTAGGTACCATTCCATCTAAAAAGATTACAGCCCTGTATATCCTACAGGGCAGATCTACTCTGTCTTATAAGGTAGCTATGAGGCTAAATTGACTCAATAGCAAATTTTTTTTGGGTAGGGTGGGGTGGGGTGGGGTGGGATTGATTATAAGTATTGTGATAGAAATCACAAATGTTAAAACAGGAGTTACTGAGACTTACTCTACTTAATTGATTGCAAAAATGGAGGGCCAGTGACATTTTTTAGTGGGGTTCATATGATCAGTGCTTAAGTTGGACAACTTGGTAGAGGAAAACACTTTAAGATAAAAGTGCTGATGAGTACTTTTCCAACAATATATAATAATTAATAAAAGTGAAAAATAAGTATAAATTAATGGGACCAGAAAAGATGCATCAGGTCTGAGAGACTTTAAAATCAAAAAGCTGTAGGGTTAAACACTGGTGTTCACCAACAATCTTTTTTATAACTATGTCCTTAAAGTCATTTATTTTTTTTGGGGGGGAAGCTTTGGTGAAATGGGTTTGGAAATAATATTTCCTAAGTTTATATGTTCAAAACAATTTGACTGTTGTCTCTGTATTTGAAAGTCTGTACAGCATGCAAAATCATTTTCTTTCTTTGGATTTCTTAACTATGCTAGTCCACTAGAGTCTGGAAAAAACTATCAAAATATCAAATGTCAGTCTATTATTCCCCTTATTACTAAGTAGTCCTTTTGACTAGATACCCAAATAATTTTACTTTCTTTTTTAAATTCAAGGAGTTTTACTAGGTCGTGTCTTAGTGTTTCCAATTATTATTCCAAATTCATTTCTAAACACTTGCCCTTTTCTTTCAAACATGATGTTCCATCTGTCTGAAATACTGTTCCTATTTCACAATTCACACACATGTGCACATCACCCTTGTTTAGGTAAATCTTACATTATCTTCAGACATTCTCCATTTTGTGTGTAAATCTCTTAGTTTTCTGAGATTGATGGTAATATAAAATTTTTATTTCCTTTTTCATAAAATTAATTATACTTATAATAATGTGATTAATGTTTGTCTTTAGGCAATATTGTTAGTTTCAAGAGGACAAGAGTGTTATCTGGTGTTTCATTATTGCATTCCCAAATCAAATAGTGTCTGGAAATATTCAATATGTGTTATATAAGTGAAGAAACTACATATTAGATTTTGGATTAATGGCTTGAAAGAATGAAATGATTTATTTACTTTGAGATATGGAAATCAAATGAAAAAATCAAACTTATTGCCATCGAGTTAATTTGAACTCTTGGTGACACCCGTTGGGTTTCTGAAGCTGTAAATATTTACCAAAGTAGGTTGCCCCATCTTCCTCTTGCAGAGCAGCTGGTAGGATTGAACAGCTCACCTTCTGGTAAGCAGCCAAATGCCTTACCCACTACACAACGAGAGCTACTTTAAGATATGGATAGGGATAAAAATAAGCTAAATAAGTATCTGCATTAAAAAATATATATATATATTGGAGTGTAAATTTGACAGTGTAAAAAGTACCTGGTATTTACTGTTCTGCAACAATTTGTGTGAACTACATGATTTTATTTTCATTGTATCATCATGATTCAGATTTGTGTAAATTCCTTCTTTTTCAATCAAAATGTGTTTCAGTTATTTAGTGCTGCTATAACTGATGCAGCAGCTCTGGTGGTATAGTGCCTAAGGTATTTAACTGCTAACCAGAAGGCTAGCAGTTCAAACCCACAAGCCACTCCTCAGAAGGAAGACTGGGCAATCTACTTCCATAGAGATACTGCCTCAGAAACCAAAGGAGGTGGGTGGAAGTGACTTGACGGCAGTCAAGCTGTGAGTGGAAGTGACTTGACGGCAGTAAATTTGGTTTTTTTTTTTTTTTTTTTGGTTTTATAACTGATGTACCCCAATTACAATAATATTACAAAAAATGGGAATTCCAGAACACTGACTGTTCTCATGAGTAAACTGTAGTTAGACCAAAAGGTAGTCGTTCAAACAGAACATGGAGATACTGAGTGGTTTAAAAGCAGGAAAGATGTGCCTCAGTGTTGTATCATTTCACCGTACTTACTCAATCTTTATGCTGATCAAATAATCTAAGAAGCTGGACTATATGAGGAATAAAGTGGCATCAAAATTGAAGGAAGACTCATTAACAACCTGTGGTATGCAGATGACACAACCTTGCTTGGTGAAAGTGAAGAAGACCTGAAGCACTTACAGATAAGACCAAAACCTATAATGTTCTTTCTGGATTCATGTTTCCTTAACATGAAGAAAGCAAAAAATCCTTGCACAGGATCAAAAGGCAATATTATGATTAATGGAGAAAAGATTGAAGTTGCCAGGGATTTCATTTTACTTGGATCCACAATCAACATCCATGAAGGCAATAGTCAAAAGTCAGACATCATAGTGTACTAGAGAAATCTGTTGTAAAACACCTCTTTAAATTATTTAAGAGCAAAAATGCCACTTTCAATATTAAGGTGCAATTGACCCAAGCCATGATATTTTCAGTTACCTTATATGCATGTGAAATTTGGGCAATGAATAGGGAAGACTGAAGAAGAATTGATGCATTTTTATTGTGGTATTGTTGAAGAAAACTGAAAATACTATGGACTGCTAGAAGAATAAACAAATCTGTCTTGGAAGAAATAGAGTTAGAATGCTCCTTAGAAATGAGAATGGTCAGACTTTGCATTGCCTACTTTGGTCATATTGACAGAAGGGACCATTCCCTGGAGAAGGATGTCATGCTGGGTGAAATAAAGGGTAAGCCAAAAGGGGAAGACTCTCAAAGAGATGGGTTGACACAGTGGCTATGACCATGAACTCAAACATGGCAGGGATTGTGAGAACGGTGCAGGACTGGGTGGTATTTCTTTCTGTTGTACAAAGGTTTGCTATGAGTTGGAACTGGCTCGATGGTACCTAACAACAGCAAGAACAATATATGACACAGATAGCTAGTTGTTATTCTTTACAGATATTACTTTGTAGTCTCTGGAGAGAAAAAGAAAGCAAACATATCAAATATTTATAAACATATATGAAGAAAAAGTGAGATAAGAGTATACAGATTGGTCATAGAATGAGGAAAGCTATTACAGTCTTTCTGAGGAGGTGATGTTTATTTATTTGAATAAATAAAATGAAAGAGTGATCCATGAAAATGTCTGCAAAACTAGCATGCCTGGCAGAAGTAAAAGCAAATGTAAATACCCTGTGGCATTCATGCTTCATGTGCTCAAGGAATAGCACACTCCGGTGATTGGAACATAGTGAACAAAGGAAAAGGTGACTGAAGATGAAAATGGGAAAGATGTCCAATGAAATATCAAACAGGGCATTGAGTCCAGTTAAAGAATTTTCATTTCATTCTGAGTAATAAGAAATGGCTTGTGAAATGTTTAACAAGAAATAGATATGATCAGATATATGTATTCTACTATAATTTTAGACTACTAAATATTCATACAGGAGCTCTGGTAGCATAGTGCCTAAGGCACTTGACTGCTA
>NW_006921936.1:3602700-3603630 GCF_000298275.1 Orycteropus afer afer
TATTATTATTAATACTTTTGTCCTTTTTACTATTATTCTTTATTCTTCCCCTCTCAGGTACTAGTTTTCAGCTTTTATTTTTTCTTTTCCCTGTTCCAGGTTGAAATTTTTTTTTTTTTTTCCTCATGGTTAACCCTGTTTCTTGTTTTTCTTTTTGTATTTTTCCCATTTTTTTCTTAATTAGTGTTCTTCTCTACCTTTTTTCTCTTAATATCCCCAGATATTGCAGGTTTTCTTGTTTTTTTTCTTCTTCTTTTTCCCTTTTTTTCTTTTTTTTTTGGTTACTGTTCCTGTGTAATTTCATGGTGTATTTTTTGTCCAGGTGCTTTTAGTTTTTTGATGGTTATTCAGTTGTAATTTTGTCTAACTGAGTGGGAGACAGCAACACTCCCCATAAGATAAAACCACACCCACACATCCTGCAACTTCACTTACTGAGTGAGAGCCACTACCTCCTTCTCCACCACTGGGCCAATGATAAAAAACCACCAAGAAGAGCCTGAATCACCCTTGGCTGCTCTTCACGAACAGTTAACAGAGATCTAAATACAACAAAACCACAATGCCTCAGAGACAACAGATCATCACAGTCCACACAAAGAAGCAAGATAAAAGAGTAGAAACAAGGGAGCAGGATACAGACCTAGAACACATCCCTAAGGAAGAAGCAGCATTGGAACTCTCTGATAAGGAATTCAAAAGAATTATAATTAGGTATCTTCAAAGGATTGAGAGATCAAAGAAAACACAGAAAAAAAAAAACTCTAGAAGAATTTTGGAAGAAAGTACAAGAACAAAATGAAAAAATAAATGAAAATTAGAAATGATTCTAAATCTACAGATAAAAATCCAGAAGATTAATACGAAATTGTCAGAAATAGATAACACATTGGAAGGGCAAAGGAGTAGAATTGATGCAATGGAAGACAG
>NW_006921936.1:3605736-3611333 GCF_000298275.1 Orycteropus afer afer
ACTCGACGGCAAATAACAACAACAACAACAACAAATATTCATACAAATAACTTTTAAGAAGTTAGAATCAATAAGTACAATTTAAACTGTCTTCTTAATTTTAAGTAATGGAGACTAGATCTTGATTTCTAACCTGGAACACTGCTCACATGATATACTTTATGGGGTGGGAGAATTCTACTTGGTTCAAATAAGTTAGAGAAATTTTGGCTACATACTTAGAAATGCTATTTTTTGAGAATGAACCATATATATTGGAATCCCAAAGGCTATGAACAGTCCTAAAGTAAAAACAACATGTTTAACCCAAATTTTACATATGCGTTTGCCTAAGAAAACTTTCTTTCATTGGCCAATATTACCATTATGTCGAATTAAAGTTCTATAGTGCATTCCAGAAAACCAAATTCTAGGTTGTTATATTGAAATTGGGGGAGACTTTGGGATTGCCTAGTGTCCTATTTGGGTTTGGAAATGGAAAAGGATACAAACACTAAGGTTAGAGACTTTCCTTCCAACTTCAATTTCATTTGAACAGAGGGCTATGCTGATGAAATATTTTAAGAAATTCAGTGATAGAGGAAAATAAGTTATTTTGCTCTTTTAGTAAGATTTTTTTTTTTTTTCCTTTAGGACATATATTTACTTTTTAGTCAATTAGTTAGTTAATGTTTATCCTCAAGAAGACAAAAGATTTTCTCAGTATTAGATACTTTCATTAGATACATGCAAGGTACAACTCCAATCTTATTTAAAGATTTCCTACCTATGTTAGTTATTGAAACAAACAGAAAGAGAAAGTTTGGGAGCCAGATTATATGATTTACCTAAGGAGTTTGACTGCTAACTAAATGGTTGTCAGTTCTAAACCCACCAGACACTCTGTGGAAGGAAGGCTGGGCAATCCACTTCCATAAAGATTTACCACCTTGGAAATCCAGAGGGGGTAACTATGTGTCAGAATCTACTTGATGGCAGTGAGGTTATTTTTGTTTGTTTGTTTTTGTTTTTGGTATTAGACATTCAATGACATAGATTTACACAGTGGTTACAACAATGGATTCAAACTTAACAATGATTATGAAGATGGAACAGGACAAAGCAATATTCTGTTTTGTTGTACATAGTTTCTATATGAGTTGGAACTGACTCAATTACACCTAACAACAAAAACAACAGCATCCCATTAATTACAAACTTGAGGAATTTCATTGTTACTATTAAAAAATATAGACTTCATAAAAAGATAAAATATATAAAATATTTAATCTGCAAATATCCTGATGATTTACTGATAATTTTAATATTAGTGGCATTGTCATCTTAGTAATAAACACCTGCTTATTCTGACATCGTCCTAACCTTTTGATATTCTCCTTTTCCATTAATTGGTGATCTAAAGAGGGAGCTCTGTTAGCATAGTGCCTGAGGCACTTGATGGTTCAAACCCACCCGCCACTCCTCGAAAGGAAGTTTAGGCAATCTACTTCCATAGTGATACTGCCTCGGAAACTCAAGGAGAGGTCACTATGAGTCAGGTCTGACTTGACAACACCTAACAACAACCATAACAAAGAAATAGTGAATTTATCAAACAAGGAAGGTACATCCAATGGTAAAATATAACAAAACAGAAATGTTTTGAACTTAATTAAATAATGTCAGGGATCAAGTATTATGATTTTCTGAGACAAAATCTAATATGTCTAGCAGATATACACATCTTGTATCAACAGATGCACCAAGTGATTGGAAGCATTATCTGATTGCTGATATTTTTAAACAGTTAAAGTGATGAATATCATGGTGACAGAGGAAGAGAAGAAGCAAAGGGAGAATGAAAGGGTAAGAAGGAGGATTAGTAGCGAGTGGGATACAAAAAAGGAAAGTATGAGGCTTATGACCGAATCATGTTTTTGTTGGTAGGTGCCACGGAGATGGTTCTGACTCAGGAACATTACATACAACAGAACAAACACTGGCTGGTGCTGTCCTTCAGCCCATTTTTGCAGCCACAGTGTCATTCCATTTCATTGAGGGTTTTCCCCTTTTTCTCTGACTTTCCACTTTACAAAGCATGATATCTTTCTCCAGGGACTGCTCTCTCCTAATAACATGACCAAAGTATGAGGGACGAAGTACCACCATTCTGGCTTCTAAGGACCATTTTGGCTGTGCATCTTCCAAGATAGACTTTTTGTTCTTCTGGCAGTCCATGGTATGTTCAATATTTTTCACCAACATCATAATTCAAATTTATCAATTATTCTATGGTCTTCTTATTCATTGTCCAGTTTTCACTTACATGTGAGGTGACTGAAATTACCATGGCTTAGTTAAGGTGTGAAATATTTGCTTTTTAACATTTTAAAGAAGTCTTTTGCAGCAGATTTGCCCAATGCACTAAGTAATTTGATTTCTTGACTGCTGCTTCCATGGGTGTTGATTATGAGAATTCAAGTAAAATGAAATCCTTGACAACTTCAATCTTTTCTCAATTTATCATTATTTTGCTTATTGGTCCAGTTGTGAGGATTTTGTTTTATATTGAGATGCAATCCATTCTGAGGGCTGTAGTCCCTGAATGTTTATTACTAAGTGCTTCAAATCCTCTTCACCTTTAGCAAGCAAGATTATGCCATGTACATATTACAGACTATTCTTGAGTCTTCTTCCAATCTTGATGCCACATTCTTCTTTTTATAGTCCAGTTTCTCATATTCTTTCCTCAGCACAGAGATTGTGTACTGAATGGGTACAACCCTGATGCACACCTTTCCTGATTTTAAACCATGTAGTGTCCTGTTGTTCTGTTTGAATGACTGTCTCTTGGTCGATATCCAGGTTCCTCACATGAATATAAGTGTTCTGGAATTCCCATTCTTTGCAATGTTATCCATAATATCTTATAATCCAAATACTTGAATGACTCTGCATAGGTAAACATAAGTAAACATCTTTCTGGTTTTCTTTGCTTTCATCCAAGATCCAAGTGATCAGCAATGATATCCCTCATTCCACATCTTCTTCTGAATCCTGCTTGAATGTCTGGAAGTTCCTAGTCAATATAATACTACAAACATTTTAAAATTATTTTCAGTAAAACTTCACTTGTGTATTATATTAATGATATTGTTCACTATTTTCTGCATTCCCTTGGATCAACTTTCTTTGGAATGAGCATAAATGTGTATCTCTTCCAGTTGGTAGCTATCTTGCAAATTTCTTGGCATACACTGACTGAATCCTGAGGACCTCCTAAATGTGGGGCCTGTGAGAGGAGACTGCATCAGGAAAAAAGATAATAAAGCAATAGGAAAAAAAAAATGTGGTATTAAGAAAGTAAAGTGACAACTGTCTTAAAATAAATGCTGTTCTGCCACCAAGAGGAGAACTGAAAAGAGTCTGGTGGATTTGACAACATGAAAGTCAATTGGCTTTCATGAACGAGTCAGGAAAATAGAGCAAGATTGGGCAAAATTACAGATAAGGTCATGGAAACAGTACCAGAAAAAAAGTCCTTTGAGAAGTTTGGTTATATAGAGGAACAGAAGTATGAGTGATGTCTAAAAGAGGACATGAACTGAGAGATTGAGTAATGATAGAAGCTAGAGTGTTTCTTCCCATTAGAGTGGGAAGAAAGAAGAGGATGTGTGCATATTGAGTTAAGTAAATCTCCCACGTGAGATTCATTTCAATAGCGGGAAAGATGGAAACTGAGGGAACTGGAGATTTGTTGTACTATTGTTTGCTGTATGTGACTAAGCCATATACATTCTAACAAGGCATAAACCACTGAATAGTAAAGTATATATGTATATATTATATTATATATTTAGAGAGAGAGAGAGAGAGAGAGAGAGAGCAAGAGTGCAAGAGTGAAGTGGTGGTGCAATGGTTAAAGTGTTTGGCTGCTAAGCAAAAAGTTGGTGGTTCCAATCCCACAAGCAGCTGCATGGGGGAAAGATGAGGCAGTTTGCTTTTGTAAAGATTTACAGGCTTGGAAACCCTATAGGACAGTCCTGCTCTGCCTTCTAAGGTCATTATGATTTGGAATGGATGTACTGGAAGTGGGTTTTGGTATATATAAACTCATGGTAATATAATTAGTGATCATCTTGCTGCAGCTACCCTTTACACCAGAATGTCTTCACAGGCAGGGCAGTCTTCTTATTTCTTTCTGTGCCATGTATATAGTCAAAGCACTTGAAATGTGTTGCTTTAAATGAATGCATGATTTAATAGGGGCAATTGAAGAGAAAAAAATGGTATTACTATAGTTTTACAAGCTCGTGCATTAGTGGCTACAGTTATTTTTCAAAACCTGAAAAAAATATATTTTATTGCATTTAATGTCTTTTCTGACTCTCCATGAATCTGTGTACTTCTTCTTACCTACTCTACTAGTCCTTAACCCAAACCTCAATATAAATTAATTTTCAAGAACACTTACTGAATCCTCATTAAATCTGTATAGATTTTATATTAGTTTCTTTTTGAGACTACTTATTTCCTCTCACTGAAGCAGTTATCAAGATAGACATTCAACAAATACTTCTTGAAATCATTGAATAAATGTGAATATCTATCAGCAACCCATTAGTCAGACAGACAAGTTCCTGATCCCTTTGAATCTGAGAATGGTAATCTGGGATAAATCCCTAAAATTGTTTAAATTAAAATCTCATGGACATATGAATTGAATCATAACTGTAACTGAGAAATTAAAAGGAGAAAATCTGCATAATGCAATTTTACCTCACAAAATACATTTAGCTTTAAATGCAGTTTAATGATTGAAAACTCTTGTTATTTACATCATTCTCTGATCTAATACTAACAAAGAAAATGAAAAAGTATGTAAAAAACAAACTTCATTGGGGATCACTATAACATATATGTCTGTCATTATACATTTATATACATATGTATTTGTGTGTGCACGTGTGTGTATGTATATATGTATATATATATGTATATATATACATATATTTTTAAAACTGTCGGCATTTTAGGAAGATAAGAATTTAGGTGCAATTTATATTAGCTTGAGATTTCTGTGGAACTGTTGAAGCACATAACAAGACAAAGAATTTTATGTGAAAAACAAGTCTTACACTCTTTGTATATGCACACCATTACGGTGGTGTAGTGCCTAAGGCATGTGACTGCTAGCCAGAAGGCTGGTGGTTCAAAGACACCAGCCATTCCTGGGAAGGAAGATTGGATAATCTACTTTTGTAGCGATACCACCTCGGAAACCCAAAGAAGGTCACTATGAGTCGGATGCGATTCAACAGCAGTGAGTTTGCTTTTTTGGTTTGTATTTTATTTACAGAAAAATTTACAAAAAGCCAAATGCAAATAAGCTCATCCTGAATATTTTCTCCAGTGTTTTTCAATTTTTAAAATAAGAGGAGCAAAGAATGATCAGAAGTATTTCTGACTAAACCCAAAGATCAAATTTGGACAGATTTGGTGAGTTGCCCAGTAATAATACTACCATTGGTCAGGGGAAACCTTAAACACATGGATTCACTCTCAGCTAAGGTATCAGAATACCAAATTTTTCACTGTACCCTGATCAGAAAATCTAC
>NW_006921936.1:3611518-3614200 GCF_000298275.1 Orycteropus afer afer
ATATATATATATATGTGTGTGTGTGTGTGTGTGTGTGTGTGTGTGTATATAATAAAATACTTCAAAATAATAGAAAACATTTTATAGCTTGTAACATAGAGCAGCTTCTTCTCTCCCTGACCACATTATGGTTTAAAAGGATTTTGTATCAAACTCTCATGATAGCAACAAAAAAGAAAGCTTCTCTTACCAGAGTGGGATAAAGCTTCTATCTTGCTATAATGTTTTCTGCAGCTCTTGTTTGAAACAGGGAGATGCAAAGAGGCTTTGTGCATACAACTGATCTTGTTGATCTCCAGTCCCTGTAGGAAAAAAATAAAAATAAAAAGAGTATAATTACCTCTCAAAAAAATTTTGTAAACATTCATCATGATGGCACTTGCATGTTGAATCTAGTCACTGTTATCCCAATAGATTTTATCCAAACATGCCAGTTACATTTCTACTTTTAATACTTGTAGTTTAGTCTTCTTTATTCAAGTGCTGACATTAGTATCTTTAAATAAACCATGAATTCAAGAATATCAGGTCTACTCTAATGCCAAGACCTTTGGGTTTTAAAATTGTGGTCTAAGACATTAAAAAAAAAAAAAGTGTACCCATGATTTTAAATCATGTTGTCATTCTCTGATAAATAAATTTACTTCATAAATTTATGTTTTTATTTTTAACTTTGACAAAATGCAGGTCACCATATAGATAGTAATGAGATATCAATATTACTAAGCATTTTTCATTCACTGTTTGATAAAATCAAGCAAACATTCCACATCTTTACTTGTTCATAAACCATATCAATAATGCCTACAACATAGCCCAGATTCTAAGATCAACAGTGTTAGATTACTAAGGCTTGTTAAGTATTCCACTGTTCCTTTGACCAAATATTCAAAGGAGTCCAGACGCAATCATATCCTTTAATTTTTATGGGAGCAATGTAAAGGTCATGCATACTGAGATTTCTTCTGATTTTTAAACATTAAATTCCTTTCGGAGCATTAACTGATTATGAGCGACATATTCAAGTTACCAGGAGGATGTGAACACTAGATCAAAACATGAACCTCAATGAAACACACCATGTCAAATTGTATCATTGCTTATACTGATCTAAGCAAGAAATTGATCTTCCAACTACATGAGGATGGATTTTTGTCTTACTTCCCATGTGTCTAAAGGCTAGTTAACAAGTATCAGTAGTGCCACATTTGAAAAGTATAAATTAACTGCATTTTTATTTGCATTTTCATAAGTCTGATATTTTATTTTCTAATGTATACAAATTAATAGTATAACAAAGAAATTTTATGGTTATTTGAATTATGATGATATAAATCTATAACAATTACAAATTATAACAATTTATATGTGTCATCTAAAAAACAAGTTACAGTTTTAGATAATCTAGAAATGTAAGATTCCATATATTGTTGAGCCTTTATTTTTAAAATGATATCTTAAATGAAGTCTTAAAAAGATCTTTAAGAAAACATATTTTATGTATAGATTTCAGCATAATTTAAGTTTTTTTTTGCTATAATTCAATATTCTAAAGACCATACATATATACTATTTTCTCTGCTGAGGGCCTCTCAGTGGACTTGAACCACTAATCTTTTTTTTTTAGTAGCAGAGAGCTTAACATTTGCACTGCCCAGGGACTCTTCTGAGAAAACAGATGACTTTAATATTCTCATTATATTAATTCATTTCTAGAGAGGCAGGCTGTAGGGGAAGAAGTCATACATATATATATATATTTTAAGGTTGGTATCAATCAAACATTTTATCTTTTATTATCATATAGCATTTGCTTTCACAAAATTTTCACATACATTTACTTATTTAATCCTTTCCTCAGAACTGTGAAGAGGACATTATTGTTTTCTATCTTAAATATGAGAAAACTATGAGTAATAAACGATAAATGACTTTAAAAAATTCTTAATTAGCAAATCTTTTCATGTTGTTCAATTAACTTCTAAAACTCTTCCTCTAAAACAATGTATTCAAGATTTAAAAAGAAATGTTCACATGATTTAGCCTGATGATACAAAGTTAAAAATCAACATTTAGAAAATTATTAAGACTTGCAGCTTTGATATATTGAGGCTCTTTTGGGAGCTGTGGTAGCATAGTGGCTAAGACACTTGCCTGCTAACCAGACGGCTGGCAGTTCAAACCCACCAGCCACTCCTCGGAAGGAATGTTGGGCAATCCTACTTCCGTAGTGATACTGCCTCGCAAACCCAAGGAGGGGTCGCTATGAGTCGGGTTTGACTCCACGGGACATAACAACAACAAAGTATCTTTTTAGGTCTATTGGTTTTGAAAATAGTTTGCCAACAAATTTTTAAGTTTTTTTTTCATAATTTTATTTGAAACATTGATATTTAAATTGAAAAATATCAAGTGCCAGGACCTAAGTTAAATTGAGGATACACTTATGAATAAAATTAAAATTATCATTGTTCATATGTTATGAAATTTCAAGGTAGATTGAAATAATAAACCCAATGTACAAATATATGTTAGAAGGAGTGAGCTACAGTACAAATTGATTGACAGCTAAACAGATTTCCCATTAAATATCAGAAATTCCCCATCTTTATTACAAACATATGTTTGATTGGTTAAAAGAAAGAATAGCTTTTCTGATTAATGTGGGCTAACTACTTAAAA
>NW_006921936.1:3614828-3616486 GCF_000298275.1 Orycteropus afer afer
CAAATGTTTTAGAGCATTTCTGTGCTCTACTCTTCAAAAATCTCTTTTTAAGTATTCCCACTGACATAATCATTATGTCATACTATAGATGCATTATGTTCACTTATATTATTTCCCTGTACAGCATACTTTTTTCATATTATTAAAAAAAAAAAAAAGTCATTGTCATTGAGTGGACTCCAACTCATAATGACTCCCATTAAGTTTCTAAAGCTGTAAATCTTTACAGAAGCAGACCGCCTCATCTTTTCTCTGTGGATCGGCTGGTGGGTTTGACCACTGAAAATGCCTTAACCACTACAGTACCAGAGACCCATGTTAATATATAAAACAAACAAACAAAACAAAACTCACTGCCATTGAGTTAATTCTGACTCATAGCACCCTCACCTTGGGTTTCCAAGGCAGTATCTCCACCCAGTGTCTTGCCCAGTCTTCCTCCCCAGGTGTGGCTGATGGGTTTGAACTTCCAACTTTTTGGTTAGCAGTCAAATGCCTTAGGCACTACACCACCAGAGTTCCCATATCAATACATAGGCTTCTTAAATGTAATTTTCCATTAATGTGTATGTAGGTTAGATACAAACATCAAAAGTGGTTAAACTGAACTTCTAACCATTCAGTTACTCACACAAGGACTTTGAATGTCCATACAGAAAGCTAATAACTGTTTTCTTTGTTATGGATTGAATTGTGTCCCCCAAAATGATATACTAAAGTCTCAATCACTGAACCTGTGAATGTGACTTTGTTTGGCAACAGGGTTTTTCTTTGTAGATGTTACCAGTCAAGCTAATTAAGTCATACCAGAGTAAAGTGAGTCCTAATCTCAATTCCTTTTTAAGTGTTTTCTTTCTTTCTTTCTTTCTTTTTTAGTAAAACAGAATGACGGAAAAAGAAATAGTTACACACAGGGGGAAGACAGTACGCAAGTCTCTGTGTACAAGCCAAGGAATGCCAAGAAATGCCCTGGACTACTAGAAGCCAAAAGAGGCAAGGAAGGATATTCTTCTATAAGGGGGATACCTCCCTTTCCTATAATCATAATAATTCTTCACTGGAAAATATCTCAAAAGATCCACTTTATCACTTTCCAGTATCACCTCAATGTACTCTACAGAACATCAATACCCCTCAAGCTGTTAAAATAAACCTCAATATCTTACTGGTCTTTGACCCAGTTGAGCCATCTCTTCTTGAAATATTCCCTTAGCTTAAAAAGAAAAAAAAAGTCACTGCCATTGAGTGAGATCCAACTCATAGTGACCCCTCCTTGGGTTTCCGAGGCGGTATCTATCTCTATGCAAGCAGATTGCCAAATCTTCCTTCCAATTCTTAGCTTTAAGGACACCCTGATTTTCGGATATTTTTCATACTCTGCAGGCCTTTCAGTTGCTGGCTCATTGGCTGTGAACTTCTTGTCTGCCTGAATAATATGGTTGGAATATTCAGAGTGGTCTTGGATATCTTTTTTTAATTTATTTTATTTTTATTATTTATTTATTTATTTGTTCCCTCTTTCTTTCTTTCTTTCTTTATTTATTTTTATTTGGGTGAAGATTTACAGAGCATATTCACTTTCCATACAGCAGTTCCCATATACTTTGTCTCATGTCATTGACCACAGTTTACCACAATGCAACAGCTCCCCTCCCACT
>NW_006921936.1:3617170-3630747 GCF_000298275.1 Orycteropus afer afer
CTTTGTAGATGGTCTCATCCAGGTCCATGGCTTTAAAAATCTATGTCCTGTTGACCATCAAATTTGTATCTGCAGCCTGACCTCTCCACTACACTCCAAATGTGACTCCACATCTGCTTATTGATCTCTGTTCTTGTCATTTTAATTTCAAATAGGATCAAAACAAAGCTATCAATTTTAGCATGTTCTTGCAAACTTAATCCTTCTCTCATCCTCCATATTTCAGTAAAATTTATCAATACCTCAAACAGAATCCAATGTCATCAAAAAATTCTCATTGCTGTACATTCACAGTCTACATAGTCAGGTCTTTTCTCCTCAACCTGTAATACACACATGCTGATTAGCCCTTTCCTGCTACTACCAACCTAGCCCAACCCATCTTACTCTCTTATGAAAATTACCATGGCCTATCAGGTTCCTTTGTCCAGGTTCTTCCCATCCTTAAGCTTTCTACTTTCTGCCTCTCCACCTACAAAACTCTGCGATCAAGCCTGGCTTTACTTTTTATTTATTATTATTATTTTTTTTAACATACAGACCCAGCTCAGATATAACCTCCTAAAATAGATTTTCCATGCTTACTCAAAGTGACCCTGAGATTAGACTTTTAACCTAAGTCAATCTTGATTATATCATTTTACTTATGTATAGCATTTATTGGGGAGTTCTGGTAGCGTAGTGCTTAAGGCACTTGACTGCTAACCAGAAGCCTGGCGGTTCAAACCCACCAACCACTCCTTAAAAGGAAGGTTGGGCAATCTATTTCCTTAGTGATACTGACGCGGAAACCCAAGGAGGAGTTACTATAAGTTGGATCTGACTTGACGGCACATAACAACAACAACAACAACATAGCATTTATCACTATCTGAATTTATTGGATACATTTTTTTTGTTTGTGGGTATATTTTATATCTTCCTTAGGCAGTGTGATACCTGCATTTCACAATGCTAAATAAACATTTATTTAGCAAACACTCAAGTTTTCTTCTATTTTTTAACATTTAATTTCTTTCTATATTAACTCTATATTGAAGATATTTGTGTACCTACTTTATGTTTTTCTTCTTTTAAGATTAACTTATTTTGAATTAAATGCACTTCTGACACCTGTTAAAATTATCAAGCAATATTTTAATACTGATCTCTTAATATATTGAATTATAGTATTAAAATTCTTAGGAGTATAATATATATTTGGAATAATTTTAATTTTGTATTTGAGATAATTGTTCTAAATTCATTGAAATATTGATTTGGAGTAGTTTTGGTGTCATATATCCATTTGCATGTGTCCTTTAATCCTATGATATTAAAATTTTCTGAATCTCTTTTAGTGATGTCTCTTGAAAAGATATCCCATGTTCATGGATTAGAAGATACAGTATACTAAGGATGGCAGTATTCTCCAAATCAATATAGATTTATCGCAATCCCTATTACAACTCTAGCTGGATTCTTTACAACAATTGACAAGTAGATCATAAAATGTATATGAAAATACAGAAGATACAAAATAGAAAAAAAGTGAGAAGATTTACATTTTCTTATTTAAAAGCTTGATATAAAGGTGCATGAATTAAATCAATTTGGAATTAGCATAAGTATAACATATAGATCAATGGAACAGAAGTGAGGCCAGAAATAAATTTCATATAAATTGATTTTTGACAAATATGCTAAAGATATTCAAGGATCAAAGGGTAATCTTTTCAATAAATTGTGCTGGGAAAATTGGACAACCACATTTAACAGAATATATTACAGAAGGATACATTTTGAACCTTACCCACTAGCATACAAATATTAATTCAAAATAGATCATAAATCCAAAAATAAAATCTAAAATTTTAAAGAAAAACATAGGATTAAATCATGTAATCTTGGGTTACCTAAACAGTTCTTATATATAATAACAAAAGTACACATGATACAATAAAACATTGATAAAGTAACTTGAACAAAATTTAAAACTTTTGTGCTTCAAGACACTAAGTAAAAAACCAAGAAACAAATTGAGAAGACAGATGTTTGTAAGTATATATATGATAAGGAACTTGAATCTAACACATATAAAGAACTGTTATATCTCAGTAATAACACAGCAAAATAATTTAAAAATGGGCAAAATATTTTAAAATATGCTGAATTAGCTAAAATTAGATTGTGTTGATCATGTCTAACTCTGTATTTTTCATAAAAATCACTGAATTGTAAACAAAGTAAGTGAATTTTTAGGCATGAAAATAATAGTTCAATATATCTGTTTTTAAAAATAAACAGAATAAGCACAGAATGATAGTTTACATAAGTTTAAGAGCACAAAAAATATTCTATATTTTTTTTTAATGAGCAACACATTGTTGTTGTTTTTATGTACTGTCGAGTTGAACTCGACTCATAGCGACCCCTCCTTGGGTTTCCGAGGAAGTATCACTATGGAAGTAGATTTCCCTATCTTCCTTCTGAGGAGTGGCTGGTGGGTTTGAACTGCCAGCCTTCTGGTTAGCAGTCAAGTGCCTTAGGGACTATGCTACCAGAGCTCCACATAGTGAACACATAAAAGCACTGATGAGAAGGATTCACTCTAAGTTTCGAAAGTGGTTAACTGTGAGAAAGAAAGATTGGAAGGGATTGTGCTTGAGAAGTGTTTCCACCCTATTTTTATTAATTTCGTTTTAAAAATGAAGTTCTGAAAGAAACAGAAACCATAAATTCCACATAGAACTTGGATCTAGACTAGATTATTATTGTTATTGTTGTTTGTTGTGGTTAGTTTGTTGTTGTTAAGTGCCGTGGAGTCAGCTCCAACTCATATGACCCTATGGACAATAAACAAAACACTTCCTGATCCTGTGCCAGCCTCACAATCCTTGCTATATCTGAGCTCATCATTGCAGCCACAGTGTCAACCCATCTCACTCAGGACCTTCCCCTTTTTCATTGACCTTCCACTTTACCAAGCATGATATCCTTCTCCAGGGAATGGTCCCTTCTTAACAAGACCAAAGTAGGTGAGACAAAGTCTGACCATTCTCGCTTCCAAGGAATATTCCAGCTGCACTTCTTTCAGTACAAATTCCTTTGTTCTTCTGATAGTCTATGGTACTTTCACTATTCTTCGTCAACACCACAACTCAAAAGCATCAACTCTTCTTTGTTCTTCCTTATTCATTGTTCAGCTCTCACTAAATATGAGGCACATAGTGGGCAGGTTTCAGCACAGCTTCCAGACTAAGACAAACTCAGAAGATGGAAGGAGCCACCCACTTGTCAAAGAATTGACCAGTGAAAACATTATGAATAGCAGTGAAATAGTGTCTGATATATTACTGGAAAACTTTATGAATAACCATGAAACATTGTCTGATATAGTGGCAGAAGATGAGCCCTCACGTCAGAAGGCACTCAAAACACGACTAGAGAAAAGTTGCCTCCTCAGAGTAGAGCCAACCTTAATAATGTGGATGAAGTAAAGCTTTTGGGACATCCATATGCTGATGTGGCATGACTCAAAATGAAAAGAAACAGCTGTAAACATCTATTAATAATCAGATCATGGAATGTATGAAGTATAAATCGAGGAAAATTAGAAGTTGTCAAAATGAAATGGAGTGCATAAATATCGATATCCTAGGCATTTCTGAGCTAAAATGCACCGGTTACTGTTTGTAAGTGTGATTGATTAAGTCATTTTCAACCTGTAGAGACATTATGTATAACAGAAAGAAACTCAGCCCCATCAAGCACCATCCTCACAATCTATTAGGTTTTAGTCCACTGTTGCAGCCACTATGTTGATATATGCAATTGAGGGTCTTCCTCTTTTTCAGTGATCCTCTACTTTACCAAGTATGATGTCCTTATCCAGACACTGGTCCCTCCTGATAACATGTCTCAAGTATGTGAGACAAAATCTCACCATTCTTGCTTCTAAGGAGCATTCTGGTTCACTTCTTCCTAAACAGATTTGTTCATTCTTCTGGAAGTTCATGCCATATGCAATAGTCTTCCTAACATTATATACATCAATTCTTCCTCAGTCATTCTTATTCATTGTCTATCTTTCATATGCACATGAGGTAATTGAAAATATGACTTGGGCCAGGCACCTCTTCGGCATTGAGGCTTTTTAACAATTGGTTTTTAATACTTCAAAGAAGTCTTTTGCAGCAATTTTTCCCAATGCATTTGATTTCTTGACTGCTGCTTCCATGGGCATTTATCGTGGATCCATGTAAAATGAAATCCTTGACAACTTGAATCTTTTCTCCATTTATCATGATGTTTCTTTTTGGTCTGTTTCTGAGGACTTTTGTTTTCTTTTATAGAGATGTAACCCGTGGTATAGGCTATAGTCTTTGATCTTTATCTGTAATGCTATAACTCATTTTCATTTTCAGAAAAGAAAATTGTGTCATGTGCATATCAGAGATTATAAATGAACCCTCCTTTGATCCTGACATTGTTTGTACATATAGTACAGATTTTCAGCATATTTACTCATCATAAATATTGAATAAGTATGGTAAAATGATACAACTCTGTTGCATACCTTTATTGGTATTAAATCACACAATATCTCCCCCCTTCTTTTTTTTTTTTGCTCAAATAACCCACTAGCCACTCCTCAGAAGGAAGGTTGGGCAATCTACTTCTGTAGTGATACCACTTTGGAAACTCAAGGAGGGGTCACTATGAGTCAGGTCTGACTCGATGGCACTTAACAGCAAAAACAACAACTGCCTCTTATATGTATAAGTTTTATATGAACACAATGAAGTGTCAAATTCCCATTCTTTACAATGTTATCCATAATTTGGTATGATCCACACACTGAATGCTTTTGCATAGTCAATTATACATGAGAAAGCATCTTTTCTTGTATTTTCTGCTGTTAGCCAAGATCCATTTGACATCAGTAGTGTTATCTCTTCTTCTATGTTGTCTTCTGAATCAGACTTCAATTTCTGATAGTTCCTTGTTGATACACTGCTACAACTATTTTGAATTTTCTTCAGCAAAAATTTACTTTGTATGATATTAATGAAATTATTTGATAAATTCCACATTTTGTTGGGTCACCTTTGGAATGAGCTTAAATATGGATCTCTTCCAGACAGTTGGCCAAATAGCTCTCTTCCAAATTTCTTAGCATAGAATTGTGAGTGCTTCCAGCATTGGATTTGTTCATTGAAACATCTCAATTCCTGATCCCTTGTTTTTCACCAATGCTTTCAGGGGAGCCTAGACTTCTGCCTTAAATACTATTTATTCCTGACCATATGCTAGCTCCTGAAATGGTCAAACACCAACCAATTATTTTTGGTAGAGTGACTGTATATTATTTCTGCCTTCCCTTGATGCTTCTTCATGCATCTATTACATTTAGTATGTATTTCATCTCAAAATACAGAAAACAAAAATCACCACAATTCAACTAATAAGCAACTGCATGATAAAGGACAAAAGATTGAAGTTGTAAACAATTTTGTTTTACTTGGATCCACAATCAATGCCCATGAAAGCAGCAATTAAAAAAAAAAAAAAAAAAAAAAAAAACCCTCAAATGACATATTACAATATTGCATTGAGAGAAACTGTGGCAAAAGACATCTTTAAAGTATTAAGAAGCAAAGGTATTACTTTGAGGACTAAAATACCCTTGGCTCAAGCCATGGTATTTTCAATCACCTCACATGCATGTAGATGCTTGACAATGAATACAGAAGACGGACTAGTGTCTGGAAAAAGATGTCATGCTTGGTGTGGTAGTTAAGTTGTGTGTCAACTTGGCTGGGCCTGGTTGAGTAGCTGGGCAGCTGGATATAGTTATTCCTCATGATGAGACTGGTGATCAACCCAAGGTGGAATCTACTGTGAGCAGCTGAGTAGCTGCCTTAGGGATGTGGTCTGCTTCCAGAATATAAGAAACAGCTTTGAAAAAGGTCTCTCAGCTTTTGGCATGTTTGGATCCTGCATGTGGCTGAGTCATCATGCAGTAATCTGCCTACAAATCTTGAAACTGTTCCTGGACTTGAACTAGTGGCCTGCCATGTTGCTTGTTAATCTTGGGATTGTGCCATTTTATTTGTTGATCTTGGGTTTGTCAGCCTGAGTAGCCAGCAGCTGCTGGAGTTAAGAGACACCTCCAGCTTTAGTGGGCTGGGTGTAAGAGGCAGAACTGAAGCCCAAGGTTCAGAGGGACCTTCACCCAACCCCTAGACTGACATTTGAAATTGCACTTCTAGCCTCCTAGACTGTAAGAGAATAAACCCATTTGTTAAAGACCATCCACCTGTGGTATTTTCAGTTAGAACAGCACTAGATACTTGGCAGAGCAGAAGAGCAGTGAGAAATAGGAAGACACTTACAGAATGATTGGCATAGAGGCTGCAAAAAATGGGTTCAAAGATAGCTCTGATTGTGAATAGTGCAAAACTGTGAGCATTTCATTCTGTTATACTTACGATCACTATGAATTGGAGTTGACTCACCAGATCAACACTAGATACACTAGAAGCTCAAAAACACACAAAAAAGAGGACATTCCCGCAGCTCTAAAACAAACAAACAAACAAACAAAAAACCCACTGCCATCAAGTCAATTCTGACTCATAGAGACCATATAACATTTCCAAAGCTGCAAATCTTTATGGATGCATACTGCCTTGTCTTGCTCCCATGGAGCAGCTGGTGGGTTCTAATAGCCAATCTTTTGATTAGCAGCCAATGCCTTAACCACAGTCCCATCCATGCCCTGAATTCACCTTTCTAGCATGCTTAAACTGTGAGAAAACCTATTCTTTCTCTTCAGCCATCCACTTTGTGGTATTTTTTCTCACAGCAGCATTAACTAAGGCAAGGCCCTTAGTATTTTTCATACAGACACTTCATAAAGGACGATATTGAAATGGTCAAAGACCATATAAGAGAGTGCTTAATTTCTTATTTGGAAATAAAATTCTCACTATATTGGTTAAAATAAAAAGACATACTATTAAGACTTGAGAGACTGTGAGACAGTTGGATTCTCAAATACTGCTGATGGGAAATCAAACTGTCACAAGCATTTTAAGAACTGACAGAAGATATGAAAGCTGAAGGTACACACATTCTATGATGCAGTAAATCATACTCAAAAAAAAAAAATAATAAAATACACATATGGTTTCAAAAGAAATGCAGTAGGTTGTTTACTGTGTAATAGCAAAAACTATAAACATCCAAATGCCCATTCACAGTAAAAGTTATATTCATGCAATGGAATAAAATATATCAGTGAGATTAAGCAAGCTATAACTATATACAACAACATGGGTGTTCTTTCAAGTCTAATATTCAGAAAAGATCTCATCCCAAGATAATATGTTGTATAATTCCATTTTATAGAGTTAAAAAATGTGCAAAACTAATTTAATGTGATAGAAATCAGAATACTGATTACCTTTGGCATAGACTTGGTATAATAATTAGGAGTACATGCAAAATGGTTTTCTGAGGTATTAATATTGGTCATTTCCTTTTTTTGGGTTCTGATGTGGTTAAGACACTGGGTTTCTAACCAAGAGGTTGGTGGTTTGAATCCACCAGCCTCTCTACTGGAAAGATGAGACAATTTGCTTCTGTAAATATTTACAGCCTTGGAAACCCAATGGAAGTTGCTATGAGTCAGAATCGACTTTATGGTAGTGAGTCTTATTTCTTTTTCAGAGTGTGTTATGGGAACCTAAAATGGAGGCTCTTGGGCTAACATTACAATATATGGCTGGCCTTTTATTGACTTAGGGGAAATTGAGACGATAAGATAAGTGTACTTCTTGGAACACAATGCTCTGAATGTTCCAGAAAGCCTAAAAAGATTTTATTTCAAAGAACTTTTGTCAAGAACCAGGTATCCAGCCCTCATAGTCATAGGCACCTGTAACAGCCAATTATAATATAGGAAAATAATTTATTTTAACCTGCTTGTGGTTTTTCTAGGAATATATGTCTACATACCTAAGACTTTACAAATATCAATAAACCCAAGAATTGTTTTGTTAGTTTCTGATGCTTTTGTAATAGTGTGAGCATATTGGAACATATTATGTTTGACTTTCATGCTGTCTCAGTTCTATTCATCAGTGAACTCTTTGTTTGTATTCCTAGCACAGTACTGAATTTTTCTTCTATGATATTTCTGGTGTCAGAATTTGGTTTCTCAAAGAGGTATTGCCTGCAGCCAACTCCAAGGAATTGAAGGCTGGGCTCCTGGTACTAGCCAAACCACTTATGCTCTCCACTTCCACACACTCTCAGGAGTGCTCATGAGGTAAGTAACTTCTCAAGTCTGAGCTCCAGTCTCTTTATGTCACAACTCTTTGAACTTTATTGATGGTCTGTTTCTATCCCCAGATTCCCTTTACTGGGACACTAGTTTAAATTTGTCCTTAACTAGGTTTTATATACTTATTTTCAAGGTTCCTCAGAGTCTCTTAAGCCACAAAAAGGAGACAGGACATAAATTTGAGCAAATAAATCCTGAAGGTGCTTGCCACCAAATGAGAGACACTCATGAATGGATAAGCTTGGATGTAAGAAGTGCCACATGCACTAGGTTGCCCACCAGCCACAATTCTCAAGTGAAAAAACCACATTGTAAAACAAAACAAAGACCAAACTCATGGCAAATCAGTCATAAGAATGTTTCACTTACTGGGGAAACCAAAGTTTCAGCCTATCTATTTTATTTTGTGCCCATACCATTTATTTCTGTTTTCACTATTGTTCTGTCTTTCAAGATGAGTAATTCCATATCTGCAGGCAATTATGTGTTCCCCTCAAAAACTCTTGCCCATTACATGAACAAGCATGTTTGTTTTTTGTCTGGCTGGCATAATTTCATGAAGGACAGTCTGGAAAATTGGTGGTCATTCTGTCTATTTTTTTTTTTTTTTAATGTCTTATCTAAATTGGTTTTTCTATACAGTAAATTAGAAGTTCTGGTAGCATAGTGCCTAAGGCACTTGACTGCTAACCAGAAGGCTGGCGGTTCAAACCCACCAGCCACTCCTCGGAAAGAATGTTGGCCAATCTACTTCCGCAGTGATACTGCCTCAACAACCAAGGAAGGGGTCGCTATGAGTCAGGGCTGACTCAATGGCACATAACAACAATAACAACATATAGTAAATTAGAAAATAAAGTCTTCCAAATTAAACAACCTCAGTGGAATACCTGTTTTGACTGATACCTAGAAGCTTCTAAGAGACATCAAAATTGTAAAATAATTTCCATGCAGGATAATTTTTCTAAGTTAACGAAACAAAATAAGCAGCTTCAATGTTAGATTCCTATTCCATCTATTCATGCTCCAGTGCATCTGCTTTTTCACTGGTGGTCTCTCCCTACACCCTTCTCCTCCCTCCTATACCCCTGACAATACTTCTCTGAGCTTCCTTTTATATCCTAAAGAACCAACAAAAGGTCAATTGTCTAAACCAATTAATATTGCTTACTCTGAGATGCTTTTTAAAATTAAATACTCAGAGGACCAAATAAACCCCACACAAACAATCACTTTTTTCTTTTGGTCCAAAGTAGAGCTTAGCACTGTAGTTAAAGAATTTCCTAACTCCTGCTAAGATCCTCATACATTTACAAAAGAATTTAGAATTTTAACAAAGATTTATGAGTCAGCATTGACAGACCTGTATCAATTAATAAATGCAACAGTGGTGCAAGGGGAAATTCAATTAAATGAAAGAAGCTAATTGGAGACATCTAGAAAAAAGTCTTTAAGTAGAAAATCCAATGCCTCTAACACTGAATTTTTAGATCAGACTAAGGCTGTAGCAGGAACTCTGGTAGCATAGTGCCTAAGGCACTTGACTGCTAACCAGAAGGCTGGCGGTTCAAACCCACCAGCCACTCCTCAGAAGGAAAGTTGGGCAATCCTATTTCCATAGTGATACTGCCTCGGAAACCCAAGGAGGGGTCGCTATGAGTCGGGGCCGACTCAATGGCATATAACAACAACAACAGCAAGGCTATAGCCAAACTACTATTAGACATGAGCCTTAAAGCATTTCCTAGCAAAATAGATTGGGCAAAAATCCAAAAATGTAAGTAAGAAAAAGATGAAAATACTTACAATTACAGGGATTGGTTGACTGAAGCCTTTGCAGAGTACTTCAGATTAGTCCTTGCTGAACCAAAATATCATTCAACTCAATGTTTTTTAATAGCTTATATCCATAATTGGGAGCTCTGGTGGCATAGTGCCTATGGCATTTGACTGCTAACCAGAAGGCTGGCAGTTCAAACCCACCAGCCACTCCTTGGGAGGAAGGTTGGGCAATCTACTTCTGTAGAGATACTGCCTCAGAAACCCAAGGAGGGGTCGCTATGAGACGAAATCAACTCAACGGTAGTGAGTTTGGTTTTTTTTTTTTTTGGTTTTCTATCCATAATTACCCCACCAGTCACTCCTCAGAAGGAAGGTTGGGCAATCTACTTCTACAGTGATAATGTCTCACAAACCCAAGGAGGGGTTGCTATGAGTCGAATCTGACTTGATGGCATATAACAACAACAAACAACATCCATAATTGTCTGATTTAGTTAAATACCAAAGGTTTGACTGGGAAACAGTTCCCATTAATGAACTAACCCATCTATCCTTTAAACTGGCTCAGAATTTAGAACAAGAAAGGCAAACTATATAGAACAAACTAATAGTGCAGCACTACAACAATTGCCAGCCCCGTCTAAACCTCACTGCAACCTAAAGACAGATAAACTGGGTGTTTGTCACTACTGTGAGAAACCTGGCTGCTAGAAAAGTGATTGCTACAAACTAAAAAACTAAAGAAGCAAATGAAGGCACCTCAACAGGCTGCCCCTCAACCTGATATGCAATGTAGACTCTTCAGGGATAAAACAGGGGTTTCCTTTATGGCGGCACTAAATTCACAAGGAGAAACAGTTCTTAATATTAATGGAAAGGTTTGCAAATTCCTAGTTGACATTAGAGACAAATTGTCTGATGTAACACCCATTTCCCTGCAAAAACTTTTATCTTGGAGTATAAAAACTTATGTTAGCAGAGGTCAAAAATCAAGAATAAGTCGTGACTCATTCTGAGCCTGTTTCAATATCTCTTGATCCTATTGAAGACTTACGTCCCTTTTTGCTTAGTCCTGAAAAATTTGTTAGGTCATGATCTTGTATCCTTGTAGAATCGTCTTTTGCAATTCACAGAAAAGGGAGAATTATTCTTTACCTTGGCTAATGTTCCATAGACCTGTAACAAATTACTCAAATCAGAATTGGTTCAAAGGGAAAAAGTTGCTTGCTATTTGCAAGCACTAATCAGGCCCAAGACAATTTAATACTCTTTAACCAACTTCTTCTTTTTTTTTCCCATTAATTTCTGAAATTTTGGAGCCATCACCTCTATTTACATGCTAAGTCTTATAAACTGTTGCTTCAAAATCCAAATAGACACATCTAAACTCTTGCCCCAAATCTCTCAATATCTTCTTAAATAAGAAGCTAAAGAGAGACTAGCTCCCATTACCTAGGACTTTCTTTTGTTGTTGTTACCTGCCATCGAGTCGGCCCCGACTCATAGCGACCCCTCCTTGGGATTCCGAGGCGATATCACTACAGAAGTAGATTGCCCAACCTTCCGAGGAGTGGCTGGTGGCTTTGAACCACCAGCCTCTAGTTAGCAGTCAAGTGTCTTAGGCACTACGCTACCAGAGCTCTTTTGGGACTTTCTTTAGGAAGGTTTAATAATTTCTTGCACCAGTTTTTGGAGCACCCTTGTGTTGCTTGTTAAGAAACCAAACAAAAGAGGCTGGGAGTTTCTTCATGATTTGTCAGCTATCAACTACACTGTTATGCCTAGATTTCCAATAGTCTCAAACTCTTAGTTACTGATTTTCAAGGTTGTTCCAGATGCTAAATATTTTACTAGAATTGATATTTATAACATCTTGAGGGTTAATATTTATTTGATGTCAATTGGGAAAATCAACAATTTACTAAGACAATAACGCTTCAGTACTTAACGAGTATCCCACCTATTTTTCTCAACTCCTCCAAGCTGACTTACAGCTTTTGCAATTTAAGAATTAATCTACATTTTTACAATATATTGTTGACTTACTGATATACTCAAAGCCCCCACAAGCCCGCATTGAAAAACATATTAAAAAAATATCTGACCACTGTGGGTCATAAAATTTCTAAAGAAAAGGGTCAATTGTCTCAACATTCTGTCAATATCTGTTGTTGTTGTTGTTTGCCGTCGAGTCGGCCCCGACTCATAGCGACCCTCCTTGGGTTTCCGAGGCAGTATCACTACGGAAGTAGAATTGCCCAACCTTCCTTCCGAGGAGTGGCTGGTGGGTTTGAACCGCCAGCCTTCTGGTGAGCAGTCAAGTGCCTCAGACACTACGCTACCAGAGCTCCTCTGTCAATATCTAGGACATATAATTTCAGTGTGGGTATTTCTCTTGACTGCAATGGAAAGGAAGTCATTTTTACTTTTCCTGCCCCTAGAAGTAAGAAACAATTACATGAGTTTCAGAAATTTGATTCCCAATTTCTCCTTGTTACACCAATCACCATATAAAATATTTGAAAGCCTCTGAACTAGATCCTTTTCAAATTGCACCAGGAGATCACAAAGGCATAAATAAACTGTAAGAATCTTTAACAGATACACCTGTTCTACATTTTCCTCTATCACCTAGATTTTTCTTTGTTTGTACATGAAGCTCCTGGAAGTGCTTTAGAGTTCTGACCCAGAAACACAGGGAATAGTAAAGACCAATAGTGTACTATAGCCTCCAGCTTGATGCTGTTGCCAAAAGTTACCCTCCTTGTCCCTGAGCAGTACCTGCCACTGCCTACTTGGTAGAAGGCACAACCAAAATACTACTGGGAAATGTTGGGATGTTTATGTGCCCCATGCTGTATATGCCATACTTTACTCTACTGTGATTCAATACGTTTCTGTCAGTTAGTTCACCTCTTATGAAGTCCTTCTTCTTGCTGTATTCTGTAACTTGTTTAAATCAGGCCTTCTTCTCCACAAACTTATAGTGAAAATCACCTTATGCCTGGACTTAATTAAACTTCTGATTCCTCAAAAATATCGAAAGAAAACCCTTCTGAATTATCTTGATTTGATTGTGTTTGAAGATGACTTTATTTGAAACCTGACCCTACTAGCTGGTATGATCAGGATGAATATACCATCACAGACTCCACTGAGGTTCTTGAAAACCAAGCCCTCTATAAGGTTATCTCCACTCAACAACCTAAAATATTTATCCTTGCCACAGGATATAAGGAGCCCTGGTGGTGTAGTGCCTAAGGCATTTGTCTGCTAACCAGGAGGTTGGAAGTTCAAATCTATCAGCCACTCCATGAAAGGAAGACTACGCAATCTATTTCTGTAAAGATTTACCACCTCTGAAATTCAAAGGGTTCACAGTCAGAATCACTTAAGGGCAGTGAGTTTGGTTTTTGGTTTTTACCAGAAGACACAAACTAGCCTCACAGGGAAGTCTGTACCT
>NW_006921936.1:3631032-3635683 GCF_000298275.1 Orycteropus afer afer
GTATTTTAAAATGACTTTTAAAATATCAAAAAGTGTTGAAACTACAGAGATCAAACATGGAAAAAGACAGGATATTTTCAAGACCTTGTCACTAAATTAAAGATTGGGCCTACCCAAAAGACTGCTCTACCCAAAATATTATCTCTTCCCATGATGCAGGCCTTTCATTAACAACATTACCTAGGATGAGAGAAGATGATTGAGATTTAAAAGAAGTGCTGGTGGGAACAATATTTGAGGCTGACAAATATGACACATCCCATTGACCTATATGTCCCCATCACAATTCACAAATACTCTTCAAAGTCCCACTTGGAAAATATCCTTTGCATTCTGCAGCTATGCTTGAATAACAGCTTGATTTCATTCAAATCCCACTATGCAGTGGCTATAAATATGTATTGGTGATGATTTATAGGTACTCATACAGGGTAGAAGCTTTTCCTTGCTGATGTGCAATGGAAGCTTATGTAACTAAGAAACTTCTTGAAAATATCATCCTCACTTAGTGGTCAAAAAAAAAAAAATCATTTGTAGTGATAGAGGAACTCATTTCACTGGACAAGTTGTTTGCGGAATATATAAATTTTTACTATTTTTCAGAGGCTTTATTGCCCTTATTATCCCCAATTTTCTGGTCTTATAGAAAGAACTAACGGAATAATAAAGCTTATTTGGCTAATCTTACTGAAAATTTCAGTTTATGCTGGATAAAAGTTTTTCCTTTGATTTAAGATCATCTCCATTTGGACTTCACAAACTTGTGTTTGATGTTGTCAAATGCCATTGAGCCAGCTCTGACTCATAGTGATAAACAGAATAAAACACTTCCCTGCCCCACATTGTGTTCACAATCTTTACTATGCTTGAGTCCATCATTGCAAACACTGGCAATTCACCTTGTTGAGGATATTCCCCTTTTTAGCTGATCCTCTACTTTACCAAGCATCAAATCCTTTTCCAGGGGCTCCAGAACTTCTGATAACATGAGCAAGGTACATGGGATGAAGTCTGGCCATTCTTACTTCTAAAGAAAATTCTGGTTGTACTTTGTCCAAGACAGACTAGTTTGTTCTTCTGCAAGCCCAAGGTATTTTCAGTATTCTTTGACAGCACCACAATTAAAATGCATCACTTCTGTGGTCTTCCTTATTCATTGTCCAGCTTTCACATGGCTTAGGTCAGGTAGATCTTAGTTTTCAAAGTGACACCATTGCTCTTTAAATAGATCTTTTGCAGCAGATTTGCCCATATGTCATCTGAGTTCTTCACTGCTTCTTCCATGGGCATTGACTGTGAATTCAAGTAAAATGAAATCCTTAACAAGTCCAATCTGTTCTCCATTTATTGTGATGTTGCTCATTGGTCCAGTTTTGGGGATTTTTGTTTTCTTTATATCGAGGTGTAATCCACACTGAAGACTGTAGTATTTGATCTTCATCATTAAGTGCTTCAAGTTCTCCTCACTTTCATCAAGGAAGGTTGTGTCATCTGTATATCATAGGCTGTTAATGAGTCTTCCTCTTACCCTGATGCCATGTTCTTCTTCATATAGTCCAGCTTCTTTATTTTCTCAGCATATGGATTGAATAAATAAGGAAAAAAGATATATCCCTGATACACACCTTTCTTGATTTTAAATCATGCTGTATCCCCTTGTTCTGTTCAAATGACTCCTATTCTATGTACAGATTCCTCATGACCACAATTAAATATTCTGGAATTCCCACTCTTCACAATTTTAGCCATAAATTGTTGTGATCCACCCAATCAAATGCATTTGTATAGTCAATAAAATACAGGTAGACATCTTTCTGGTATTCCTCACTTTCAGCCAAGATCCCTGACATTAGCAATGATATCCCTAATTCCATGCTATCTTCTGAATCTGGCTTGAATTTCCAGAAGTTCCCTATTGATGTAGTACTTCAACCATTTTTGAGATATCTTCAGAAAAAGTTTACTTGTATACAATACTAATGATATGGTTTGATAATTTCAGCATTCTCTTAGACAATCTCATAAATATCTCATATGAAATTTCTACCTCCACAGACTCTAATATTGTTCAACCAGAGGCATTTAAATATTTTTAAACTTCAGTTCAATAATCCAAAAAAAAAAAATACGTTTTCCAGATTAAGGCAGTTTTTGATAGCCACTATTCAGGATTTCAAAATTTGCATATTATTGAACTACAAGATTATATATATTGGAAAGATATCAATTAAAGATTTCGCAAAAAAAAAGGGCATGGAGTAGCATCTCCCTCTGACCTTCTCTAACTTCACAAGGGGGAGATAGAATCACCATCAGCAGCCCAAAGCTTATTGCCATGAGGCCAAATGTGCCACCACACTCTAATCTTTTTACCAAGTCTGATACCAACCATCCCTTTGATGGCGCTCACTACTTCTCTGCTGGGTTCAATAATTTGTTGCATGGCCACACAGAACTCACAGACAATATTCACTATTAGTGGTTTATCAGGGAAGTAACAGGCTACAATTCAGGTTCAGGAATATGCTCAGGATACAATTTTACTATCAGGACAGCTCCCCTCAGCCATATTCTCAGGTACACTTATCTTGGGCCCTTGGCCTCCTGGCCTGGCCTCTGCCATCCTCAAGGAATATTATAAAGCTTTGTAAGCTCTTTCAATACATGTACCTAGGTGCACTCCACTATGCCAGCTAGCTTGGTATGTGCCTGGCAAGCCCACTGCTCTGTCTCATCCCAGTCTTTCAGTTTTGCTGCCTCTACTGCCACTATCTCTCTGCCAGGCTCTCTGCCAAAGTGATCCAGCTCAGGGAACTCAGGTCCAAGGACCACCTTCAGCTCTTCAGTCTTAATAACAGTGAGATCCCCACTTCTGCCTCTGGGAGGTCTACTTTTAAGCCTAGCAGGATGACAAAACTGACCAATCCCACATTAGCATTCCATACACCTGATTTCCATGGTCCCACCCTCAAGAGATCCATGTACCTTACTTACATTACTAACAAGCTATCCAACCCCCTTGGCAGGACACAAAGCACCACACATTTGCATAGTTTCCACTCAGTGATCTGATGGGAGTCACAAAGTACATGGCTAGAAGTGGTATACCACATAATTCCCTGCACCACAGAGTCCCTTCAGGCTCATTGGAAAGGACTATACTTAGTTCTTCATCCTAACCCCTGTGCTGCTAAATTACAGGGGTTAAATTAGTCTCAACTAAACAAAATACTAGCACTCATCTGTCAGTTTGTCATACTGTGGTCACTTGAATTTTGCCGTGATGCTAGAAGCTATGCCACTAGTATTTCAGATTCCAGCAGGGTCACCCATGGTGGACAGGTTTCAGCATAGATTTCAGACTGTGAAAGACTAAAAAGAAGGAAAAGATGGTCCACTTCTAGAAAAGTTATCCACTGAAATCTTGAAGAATAGCAATGAAACATCGAGAGACATAGTGTCAGAAGAGAACACCTCAGGTAGAAAGGCATTTAAAATACATTTGGGGAAGAACTGCCTCTTCAAAGTAGAGATAACCTAAATGATGTGGATAGGGTAAAAGTTTTGAGACCTTCATTTGTTGTAGCTTTAAACATCCATTAGTAATCAGAATGTGAAATGTACAAAGTATGAATCTAGGAAAGTTGGAAATTATAAAATATGAAATGGAATATATAAAGATAGATATCATGAAATTAATGAGGTGAAATGTACTATACAGCTGGCCATTTTGAACCTAACAATCATATGGTCTACTATATTGGGAATGACAAATTTAAAAGGAATGGCATCACATTCATCATTGAAAAGAACTTTTAATCATCTACCCTGAAGTACAATGCTGTTAGTGATGGGATAATATCCATATGGCTGCAAGGAAGACCAGTTAATGCTACTATTAGTCACATTTATGCACCAACCAGAAACCCAAATGATAAAGAAATTAAAGATTTTTACCAACTTCTGCAGTCTGAAATAGACCAAACATGAAATCAAGCTGCACTGTTAATTACTGGTGATTGGAATGTAAAACTTGAAAATAAATAAGAAGCATCAGTTTTTAGAAATATGATCTTACTGATAGAAATGACAACAGAAACTACACAATAGAATTTTGCAAGACCAATGACTTATTCATTGCAAATACATTTTTCAACAACATAAAGTGACTATACATGTGCACTTCACTAGATGGAATATACAGCAATCAAATCAGCTACATCAGTGGGAAGAGGCAATGGAGAAGCTCAATATCATCAGTCAAAACATGACTGTGGAACAGGACATCAGTTTCTCATGCACAAGTTTAAGTTCAAGCTGAAGAAAATTAAAGCCACCACTAGTCAGTCATAGCTACTATACTGACCACTACACCCAACAGACAAGTAACATCAATAGGTCCTGTGTCACAGGATCAACAACAGGTGGTGGACAACACCTACTCATCCCAATGGCAAATCCTCTTCACAACAAACAGAGACCAGCACCTACATCCCCACCAGTGATTCCATCAATACAGAGAAAGCTGGAGAGCAACCCAGTACAAACAAATTAACAACCAAAGATGCACACCTGCCCCACACTTCCAGATATAGTAAAACATAAAACCAGGGTCAAACAAATCAGTACATAACTAACAACAACATTAAAA
>NW_006921936.1:3641336-3651318 GCF_000298275.1 Orycteropus afer afer
GACTATTATCAAGAACTGCACTCCAACTGATTCAAGAACCTAGAAGAGATGGACAAATTTCTAGAAACACAAAACCTACCTCAACAAACCCAGTCAAAAAAAAAAAAAAAAAACAGACCAATAACAAAAGAAGAAATTGAGCAGGTCATAAAAAATCTCCCCACAAAAAAAAAAAAAAAAAAAAAAAGGGAGGCCTGGCCCAGACAGCTTCACTGTAGAATTCTATAAAACATTCAGGGAAGAGCTGACACCTATATTATTCAAACTATTACAGAATACAGAAAATGATAGGATAGTCCCAAATATATTCTGTGAAGCAAGCATAGCACTGATACGAAAACCAGGTAAAGACACCGCTAAAAAGAAAAATTACAGACCAATATCCCTCATGAATATAGATGCCTAAATCTTCAACATAATACTAGCCAATAAAATCCAACAACATATCAAAAAAATAATACACCATGACAAAGTGGGATTCATACCAGGTTTGCAAGGAGGGTTCAACATTAGAAAAACAATCAATGTAATCCAGCACATAAATTAACAAAACAAAAGAACCATATGATCATATGAATTGATGCAGAAAAGACATTTGATAAAATCCAACACATATTCCTGTTCAAAACTCTCAGCAAAATAGGAATGGAAGGGAAAATCCTCAACATCATAAAGGGCATATATGCAAAACCAACAGTCAACATCTTCATCAATGGAGAAAGAGTCAAAGCATTCTCCTTGTGAATGGCAAACAGGCAAGGATCCTCTCTATCACCACTTCTATTCAACATTATATTAGAAGTTCTAGCCAGTGCAGTAAGGTAAGAAAGAGAAATACAAGGCATCCAAATTGGCAAAGAAGACATAAAGCTATCTCTTTTCACAAATTACACGATCCTATACATAGAAAACCCAAGAAAATTGGCCAAAAATTACTGGAACTAATAGAAAGGTCCACCAAAGTGACAGGATACAAAGTCAACATACACAAATTAGTTGGATTCCTCTACCTCAACAAAGAGGCCTCTGAAAAAGAAATAAGGAAAACAATACCATTTACAGTAGCTATCAAAAAGATTAAATACTTAGGAATAACTCTCACCAGGGACACAAAAGACCTAAACAAAGAAAAATACAAAATACTACTACAAGAAACTACAAGAGATCTAAATAAAAGGAAGAATATGCCATGTTCATGGATAGAAAGACTGCATATTGTGAAATGGTCAAAACTCCAAAAGGCGATCTATACATTCAATGTAATCCCAATCCAGATTCCATCAACATAGAAAAAACCATCACTTATTTCATATGGACAGGAAAGAGACCTCAAATAAGCAAAGAACTACTGAAATAAAAGAAAAAGTAAGAGGACTCACACTCCCAGATCTCAAAACTTGTTATACAGCCACAGTAGTCAAAAACAGTGTGGCACTGGTACAATGATAGACAAATAGACAAATAGACCAATGAAATAGAATAGAAAACCCAGAAATAGACCCATCCACCTATGGACAGCTGATCTTTGAAAAAGGGCCAAAACCCATTAATTAGGAAAGGTATAGCTTCTTTAGGGAGCTCTGGTGGCGTAGTGCCTAAGGCATTTGACTGCTAACCAGAAGCCTGGCAGTTCAAACCCACCAGGTACTCTTTGAAAGGAAGGTTGTGCAATCTACTTCCTCTGACTCCAAGGCAGTGAGTTGTTTATTTGTTTTTTTTTTTTAATCTTCTTTAACAAACAGAGCTGGCAAAATTGAGTTTCCAGTTGCAGAAAAATGAAACAAGACCCATACCTCACCTCATATACAGAAACTAACTCAAGTTGGATCAAAGACTTAAATGTAAAACCCAGAAGTACAAAGTTCATCCAAGATAAAATAGGGGCAAATCTAGGGGCCCTAATTTATGGCATAAATAGATGATAAAGAATAACCCAAAATGCACAAGCAGAAGAATAGAAAATAGATGACAGGAACCTTTTAAAAATTAAATTTTTATGTATGTTGAAAGACGTCTCCAAAAAGGTAAAAAGAGAAAGTACAGATTGGTAAAAAATATTTGGTATGATATATCTGAGGAGCTCTGGTAGTGTAATGCCTAAAGCACTTGACTGCTAACCAGAAGCCTGGTGGTTCAAACCCACCAGCCACTCCTCGAAAGGAAGATGGGGCCATCTACTTCTGAGTCGGGGCCGACTCGAAGGCACATAACAACAACAACAACAACAACTTCTGTAGTGATACTGCCTCGGGAACCTAAGGAGGAGTCTCTATGAGTCAGGTCCGACTTGATGGCACATAACAACAGCAACAACATGATATATCTGACAAGGGACTTAACTCTAAAATTTATAGAAAATTTAAACACCTCAACCCCTAAAAGACAAACAACCAGTACAAAAGTGGGAAAAGGATATGAACAGACATTTCACTAAAGAAGATATATAGGAGGCCAAAAAACATGAGAGAGTGCTCATGATCATTAGCTAATAGAGAGATGGAAATCAAAACAACAATGAGATATCATGTTATGCCAACAATAGCAGAACAGTTCACAAGACAAAATAACAAGTTTTGGTGAGGATGCAAAGAGACAGGAAGTCTTATATACTGCTAGTGGGACTTTAAAATGGTACAGCCAGTGTGAAAAATAGTATGGTGTTTCCTTAAAAAATTGAAAATAGGAATACCATTTGATCCAGCGATCCATTTTTAGAAATATAGCTGAAAGAGGTGAGATCCAAGACATGGATAGACACATCCACTTCCATGTTCATTGCAGCACAATTCACTATAGCAAAGAGATGGAAAGAACCTAAATGCCCACAACAAATGAATGGATAACTAAACTACAGTGCATTCCCACAATGGAACACTATTCAAAATTAAAGAATAATGAAGAATATACAAATCATCCCATAATGTGGATGAATTTGGAGAACATTATTCTGAGTGAAATAAGTCAATCACAGAAGAATACATATTAAATGAATCCATTATTGTAAAAAGTCAAGGAAAGGTTTACACAGGGAAGGAAACTCACTTTGTTGGTTATGAGGGATGGGAGGGATGTGGCGGGAAAATTTTGGACTAGTTTGTTGATTTGGGTGAGGGAAGGGCCAGTACAGAAAGAGTCTGTGACCAGCTCAGTGACAGTGGGGAAAGGAAGAACACAGAAACGTTCACAAAAGATATAGACAACAGAGGCAACTAGTATTACATGCACATCACAAAAGATATAGACAACAGAGGCAACTAGTGTTACATGCACAATACTGTGTTACCATGGCACCAAACACTAGGCTATGGGTAAATGTATAGGCAGGTAAGAGGATCAGGTGGAGATAGGTGAACAGGAATATACCCAAGACCAAGAGCTAAATTTATTCTTACATATGCATTCATGCCACAAAATTATCCACATACATTACAGAAGTAACAAAGGACAAGTTTGGAGCAGCTACTCAGAGACAAACACCTTGAGGGAGAGAATCACCAGGCTTGTGGGCTCAAGACCCATTGTCTCAAAGTACATCATGCTCAATTGGCACAAAATAGTATATAAAAATCTTGTTCTACATTCTACTTTGGTGAGTTGTGACTGGGGTCTTAAAAGTTTTCGAGCAGCCACCTATGATGCAACAATTGGTCTTTTCTCACCTGGAGCAAAGAAGAATGAAGAAAATCAAAAGTATTTGGAAAATATTAGTCCAAAGATATGATGGACCATGAGGACCCCAGTCTTCATGACCCAGAGACCAGAAGAACTGGACAGTGCCTGGCTACCAATGCCAACCACTTGGAAAGGGATCAAAATTGGAGATTCTGGATGGAGTGGAAGGAAAAATGTGGAACAAAATTCAAAAACACAAAAGTGGCCAGAATTACTGGTCAGATAGATACTGGTGGAACCCCTGAGATTATGGCCCTGGGTTATCCTTCAGGCCTGGAAATGGACTCACTGCTGTGGATTGGCCATCAGCCCCAGTAGAAAGACCTATGGTAGAAGGTATAACACCTACCCCAGGGATATGTACCCACCTACGCTGGGGAGAGGCACCCCTTAGATCAATCAATCAGCTATGAGACATCAGAGGGTCAGCATTCACATAGAGGGAAAGCTGGACAGACAGGAATGCATAGATAAGAAGAGCACATGGAGGGGTTAGTTATAGGGAGGAGAGGGGAAGAGAGTTTTTTATGCCTGGGTATTGTAATTGGGCCATGAAATCAAATGCACATGACCTATTGAGAGTAAAATGAATATATTTATAAATTTGCATCCAAATCATAATAAAAATAAATTAATTAAATTAAACATATCTAAAAATATTATCTTCCTTATACAACTGTTTCCTTCCTCACATACTTACTTGTCAGTGTAACTACTCTTTATCTTATACTTGGGTTACTTTCTGGTGTTACAGTTTCCAATTCAACCATTCACCATCTTGGAAACATTCTGTTTAATATTACTGTCTTCCTAAATAGTATTTGGGAGATATAGTGATTAATAACATAAAGAAAACATAGTTTCTAACCTCAAGAATTTGCATTCTAGATTTGAAAAAATAGAATATGTACAATAGCAATAACAAAACAAAGAATAGGAGAATCTTATTGCTGGGTAAAATGTAAAATATCTTTCCCATATTGTACTTGGTACCACTAAAGTTATCAAGGGAGCTCTGGTTCCATAGTGTTACTGTGATAGTTGGAGCTGTGTGTCAACTTGGCTGGACCACAATTCTGTGTGATTTATGCTGTTGTGATGTGGTTATTCCCATCATGGGATCAGATCAGATGATTATGTTTTGAGCAGGCAATCTGTTGAAAGGGAGTTTCCCTAGGGATGTGGCCTGCTTTCAGTATATCTATAGACATCCTGGGAAAGAGTTATTCTTCTGTAGATCGAGATTCTGTTGTGCTGTCTACAACTGTTCGTGAGTGAACAATCCACCATTCAGCCTGGAGATCTTGGATTCATCATTCGTTAGAGTCAACAGCTGGTGTACTGCCTACCAGCCTGGAGCTCCTCAGCCCTTGCAGCTGCAAGAGTCGGGAAAAGCCTCCAGCTTGACATGGAAAGGCCTCCAGCTTGATGTTTGATCCAGGAACTTTGGACTTGCCAGCTTCTATAAGTGTGTGACCCATTTTCCTAAGATAAATTTCTCTCTCTCTCTCTCTCTCTCTCTATATATATATATATATGTGTGTGTGTGTGTGTGTGTGTGTGTATATATATATGTATAAGCTTTACTGGTTTTGTTTCTCTAGAGAACCCAGTCTAACACATTTGGTGCCGAGAGTGCATCTAGAGAGACAAAATAATAAGGATGGACTTCTTAAATTGGTTCTCCAGTTTGATTAATCTTAAAGACACTATTGACCCTGCCTCTGTTAGTAAAGCGGGCCCCACTAATCCATGGCATGAAGTGGCAACATTAATATGCAATATAGCACCACCAATAGATCAAGTCCTTGTGAGAAGTGACGCTCTGGATGATTGCATATTTGATACTTTTCTGCAAATTTGTCAGCATGAGGAGTATAAGGAAGCTGGTTGGTTGGTCCTACTTACACTAGACAAAGTGGTGAAAGAGCGAGATGAGCTCAGAGCTGTTGAGTCTCAGCTTAAGCGCCACATAAATGCTTCCAGTTGTGCTCTGAAAGAATGCCTTATGTCTTCTAATAACAGAGCTGATATTGCTGAAAAACAAACCCAGAGTCTTATTGTAAGGGTGAATGAATTACAACACCAATTAAATTGCCAACCCAGAATGGTGTCTGACGTTAAAGTGAGGGCATTGATTGGGAAGAAATAGGATCCTGAAACCTGGAATGGGGACATATGGACAGATAGTCAAGAAGAGCCTATAAATTCTGTTGAATTCCTCCCATCTGAATGGATTACTGTAAAACCATTATCCCCTCCACCTCAGTTCGATGGGATTAGCCAAATTGGTCCTGCTGGGTCATTGCCTGAGGCAGAGGCCATGGACGACATTGCTGAATGCTCTCAGGAACTGCCTCAATCACCCATTGTTGCTGCTAGACCTATAACTAAAATTAAGTCCAAGTGAGCCTCAAAAGGTGAAATAGAAAGTGTGACTGAGGAGGTGTTATGCTATACCCAAAAAGACCTACATGATTTTGCTAACATGTACAGACAGAAACCGGGAGAATATGTATGGGAATGGCTACTGAGGGTGTGGGATAATGGTGCACTGAATGTAAGATTGGATCAATCTGAGTTTATTGATTTAGACCCACTAAGTATGGATTCTTCATTCAATGTTTCAGCTCGAGAGGTTAGGAAAGAAGCTAATAGTTTATTTGGTTGGCTTGCTGAGGCATGGATTATGTGGTGGCCTACTTTAAGTCAAGTTGAAGTACCAGATCTGCCTTGGTATAATGTACAAGAAGGTATCCAGAGGCTTACGGAAATTGGCCTATTAGAATGGATTTATCAGATTAGACCCCTAGAACCAGAAATGGAGAGTCCAGAAGACATGCCTTTCATCAGTATGGTGAGGAATAAATTTGTGAAGGGAGCTCCAGCATCCTTGAAGACTGCTGTGATTGCTATTTATGTAAACCTGATTTGACAGTGGAAACTGCCCTAATTGAACTAAGACACTTAACTACGATGGGGCTGATTGGACCCCATGGTAGTAGGGGCCAAGTGGCAGCAGTTAATTGAGAAAAGCAAGGTGGTTACCGTAATGGACAGCAGAATCGTAACAGTAATCAGAATAGTCTGACTCGTGTGGAATTATGGCATTGGCTACTTGCTCATGGTGTTCCTAGTAGTGAAATTCATGGCAAGCCTACTAAATATTTACTTGATCTGTATAGACAGAAGAATTCTAGGTCATGTGAAAAGCAAGCTAGATTGAATCACCAGAATACAGAGTCACGACCTCTCAATCAATTCCCAGACTTGAGTCAGTTTACAGACCCACAACCCCTAATGAAGGGGAGGCCAGGTCCCTTTGAGGAAGGACTCCACTACATTGCCAAAAATCTGTAATGTCAATCTCCTAGCTTTCCCCAAAGGGATCTGAGGCCTTTTACAAGACTGACTGTTCATTGGGAGAAAGGAAATAATCAGACTTTTCGGGGATTACTGGACACTGGCTCTGAATTGACACTAATTCCAGGAGACCCAAAGCATCATTGTGCCCCACCAGTCAGAATGGGGGCATATGAAGGTCAAGTTATTGACGGAGTCTCAGCTAAGATGCATCTCACAGTGGGTCCAGTGAGTCCCCAAACCCAGTGCCAGAATGCATAATTGGAATAGATATACTCAGCAATTGGAAGAATTCCCACATTGGGTCCCTGACATGTGGAGTAAGGGGTATTATGGTAGGAAAAGCCAAGTGGAAACCATTAGAACTGCCTCTACCTACAGAAATAGTAAATCAAAAGCAGTACCACAACCCTGGAGGGGTTGCGGAGATTATTGCCACCATCAAGGATTTGAAGGATACAGGGGTGGTGATTCCCACCACATCCCCATTTAATTCACCTATTTGGCCTGTGCAAAAAAAAGATGGATCTTGGTGAATGACAATAGATTATCATAAACTTAAGCAGGTGATGACTCCAGTTGCAGCTGTTGTTCCTGATGTGGTTTCATTGCTTGAGAAAATTAGTACTTCTCCTGGTACTTGGTATACAGCTATTGATCTGGACAATGCCTTTTTCTCAATAAAAATTTCAAAAGACAATCAGAAGCAGTTTGCTTTCAGCTGGTAAGGCCAACAGAATACTTTTACAGTCCTTCCTCAAGGGTATATCAACTCCCTGGCACTATGGCATAATTTAGTCCGTAGGGATCTTGATCGCCTTTTGCTTCCACAAGACATCACACTGGTCCATTATATTGATGACATTATACTGATTGGGCCTAGCAAAGAAGTATTGATGACTCTAGACCTATTGTTGAGACATATGCATACCAGAGGTTGGGAGATTAACCCAACAAAAATTCAGACACCTTCACCCCAGTGAAATTCTAGGGGTCCAATGGTGTGGGGCATGTTGAGATACTCCTATTAAAGTGAAGGATAAGTTATTGTATCTGGCTTCCCCCATAACTAAAAAGGAGGCACAACATCTGGTGGGTCTCCTTGGATTTTGGAGGCAACATATCCCTCATTTGGGTGTGTTGCTGTGGCCTATTTATCAAGTGACTCAGAAAGCAGCTAGGTTTGAGTGGGGTCCAGAACAACAGAAGGCACTGCAACAGGTTCATGCTGTTGTGCAGGATTCTCTGCCACTTGGGCCATATGATCCGGCTGATCCAATGATGCTTGAAGTGTCTGTAGTAGATAGCGATGCTGTTTGGAGTCTTTGGCAGATCCCTATTGGTGAATCGCAAGGCAGACCCTTGGGATTTTGGAGCAAAGCCCTGCCATCTTCTGCAGATAACTACTCTCCTTTTGAGAAACAGCTTTTGGCTTGTTACTGGGCTTTAGTAGAGACTGAATGCCTAACCAGTGGGCCACCAAGTCACCATGAGGCCTGAGCTGCCCATCATGAACTGGGTGTTGTCTGATCCACAGAGTCATAAAGTTGGATGTGCACAGCAGCACTCCATCATTAAATAGAAGTGGTATATCAGAGATCTGGCTCGAGAAGAAACTGAAGGCACAAGTAAGTTGCATGAGGATGTGGCCCAAATGCCGATGGTCTCCACTCCAGTCACATTACCTTCCCTCTCCCACTCTGCACCTATGGCCTCATGGGGAGTTCGTTATGATCAGTTGACTGAGGAAGAGAAAACTCGTGCCTGGTTTACAGATGGTTCCCGATATTCAGGCACCACTTGAAAGTGGACAGCAGCAGCACTTCAGCCCCTTTCTGGGACTTCCTTAAAGGACAGTGATGAAGGGAAATCCTCCCAATGGAAGAACTTCAAGCAGTGCATATGGCTGTTCATTTTGCATGGAATAAAAATGGCCAGATGTGCAATTATGTACAGATTCATGGGCTGTGGCTAATGGCTTAGTTGGATGGTCTGGGACTTGGAAGGAGCATGATTGGAAGATTGTTGATAAGGATGTATGGGGAAGAGGTATGTGGATAGATCTCTCTGAATGGGCCAAAGGAGTGAAGATATTTGTGTACCATGTGAATGCCCACCAAAAGGTGACCTTGGTAGAAGAGGACTTTAATAATCAGGTAGATAGGATGACACATTCAGTGGAAACCAGCCATTCTTTTTCCCCAGCTACTCCTGTCATTGCTCAATGGGCTCATGAACAAAGTGGCAATGGTGGCAGGGATGGAGGTTATGCATGAACTCAGCAACATGGACTCCCACTTACCAAGGCTGATTTGGCTACTGACACTGCTGAGTGCCCAATCTGCCAACAGCAGAGACCAACACTGAGTGTGCGATATGGAACCATTCCTCGGGGTGATCAGCCAGCAACCTGGTGACAGGTTGATTACGTTGGACCACTTCCATCATGGAAAGGACAGCATTTTGTTCTTACTGGAATAGATACATATTCTGGATATGGATTCACCTTCCCTGTATGCAGTGCTTTTGCTAAAACTACCATCTGTGGACTTACAGAATGTCTTATCCACTGTCATGGTATCCCACACAGCATTACTTCAGATCAAGGGACTCATTTCACAGCAAATGAAATGAGGCAATAGGTTTATTTTCATGGAATTCAGTGGTCTTACCATGTTCCCCATCATCCTGAAGCAGCTGGCTTGATAGAACGATGGAATGGCCTCTTAAAAACATAAATACTGCAATAGCCAGGCGGCAATAGCTTGAAGGGTTAGGGCAATGTTCTCCAGGAAGCTGTATATGCTCTAAACCAGCATCCAATATATGGTTCTGTTTCTCCAATAGCCAGGATTCACGGGTCCAGGAACCAAGAGATGGAAACAGGAGTGGTACCACTCACTATTACCCTTAGTGACCTGCTCAAAATGTTTTGCTTCCTGTCCCT
>NW_006921936.1:3652599-3655920 GCF_000298275.1 Orycteropus afer afer
TGTGAGGACTTTTGTTTTCTTTATATTGAGATGTAATCCATACTGAAGACTGTATTAAATCATCCTTGTTTAGAGACTATATATGATTAAGAAGATGTGTACAACTGCCAAGTTGACAAAGGGTGGACTGTGATAGTTGGAGCTGTGTGTCACCTTGGCTAGATCACAATTCTGTGTGGTTTAAGCTGGTGTGATGTGGTTATTCCCATGATGGGCTCAGATGATTACGTCTTGAGCAGGCAATCTGTTGAAAGGGAGTTTCCCTAGGGATGAGGCCTGCTTCCAGTGTATCTATGGACATCCTGGGAAAAGAGACATTCTTCTGTGGATCAGGATTCTGTTGTGTTGCCTACAACTGTCCGTGAGTGAACAATCCACAATTTGTCCTGGAGATCTTGGATTCATCATTCGTTGGATTCAACAGCCAGTGTACTGCCTGCCAGCCTGGAGATCCTCAGCCCTTGCAGCTGCAAGAGTTGGGAAAAGCCTCCAGCTTGAAATGGAACAGCCTCCATCTTGACGTCTGATCCAGGAACTTTGGACTTACCAGCTTCTACAAGTGTGTGAGCCATTTTCCTTAGATAAATTTCTCTATATATACATATATATAAACTTTTCTGGTTTTGTTTCTCTAGAGAACCCTGTCTAACACAGTTACCAAAGAGCTCTAGTTGCATGATGGTTAGGGCATTCAACTCCTAACCACTAGGTTGGTGGTTTGAACCCACCAGCTGCTCCAGGGAAGAAAAGTGAGGCAGTCTGCTTCCCTAAAGAGTTATTGGTTTGGAAATCCTGTAGGTCAGCTCTGGCTTTTACTTACAGGGTTTATATGTATTGGAGTTGACTAGATGGTAATATTACCAAAACAGAGCAATGTTTTGTGCTGCTGACCTAAAGGTCCTGGGTTAGAACCCACCAGCGGCTCAGCTGTAGAAAAGGCAAGGCAATCCACTCCTGTAAAGATTAACACACTGAACTCACTGCTATCAAGTTGATTCAGTCTCAGAGGGATCCTAGAGGACAGGGTAGAACTGCTTCACTGGATTTCCAAGGCTGTCTTGACGGAAGTTGACAGCCTCAGCTTTCTCTATCAGAGTGGTTGGGTTTGAACCACTGATCTTTTGGTTAGAAGTCAAATGTTTTAACCATTACACACCAGAGTTCCTCCTGTAAAGCCCAAGAAATCCTATCAGGCAATTCTACTCTGTCCTATAGGGCTGACATGTGTTGGAATAGAACCAATGGCACAACAACAATAACATTACGAAAAATGGGCTGCTTTCAATCATTCTATTTTTTGTAGGTGTCACATAAAGTTGTACCAAACCTACCTTCAATTATTTAGTGAATTGGGTCATTCCCCCTTTTTCTTTTTTTCTTAACCCCTTCATTTATTCAATGAGAATTGATCTAGTTTCCCCTTTGTACTAGGAATTGCTCTAGGCATTTACATTGGTGAATGTAATTAGGTCAGCTGTAGTACATAGACAAACCAAACTTTGAAAAATAATATCAATATAACATAGTTGTATATGTTGTTGTTGTTGTTGTTGTTATGTGCCGTCGAGTCGGCCCCGACTCATAGCGACCCCTCCTTGGGGTGGCTGGTGGGTTTGAACCGCCAGCCGTCTGGTTAGCAGGCAAGTGTCTTAGCCACTATGCTACCAGAGCTCCTTAGTTGTATATAGGTAGCTATAAGTTCAATATATAGATCAGACAGGGATATATAGATCTATATCAAGAATTAAAGCATTTTTTCTAGCAATGTTTGCCTTAGCAGAGATAACATGAGCATTAAAGCAAATAATATTTATATCTTATTTTAGGGTTTTAAAATTTGTTTTTTATTCTCCACCCAATATATTCTTCTTCCACATGCAATATATTCTTTTCCCTCTCACATTTCTCACATTTTTGCAAAATGTTATTGCAGCATATCTTTCCATGCTCTGCTCATTTCCCTTAGGGAATTCTGATTCGCTTACATTGTTGCTATAGAGTCAATTCTGACTTACAGTGAGCTGGTAGGAAACAGTAAAACTGCCCCATTTGGTTTCCAAGGCTACAGTTTTTATGGAAACAGACTGCCACAACTTTTGTTGTGCCTGAGATTTTTGTGGCTTTCACTGGATACACAAGCATACTTGGGTTGTATACAGAGCAGGCCATAGTTCTGGGGGGTTAAAGGTGTCCCCAGAGCAGTGTATATGAAAAGTTTAATAAGCTTATTGGATATTTGGATAGCTTCTTAAGTGAATGCCTTATTTTTCGTTCAATTATCTCATTTCTTCAGATTGGCTTTTCTTATTGATTTCTAAGAATTTCCTATATGTTGTTAATTAAAATTCTTCATTAGATAAACATGTTATATGAAAATCTTTCAAAGTTTCAGAATATTCTCTCACTGGGTAACTTAATTATTACTCTCCTAATAGTGAATAGAATTTCACATTTTTTATATAGTTATATTTTGCTTTTTATTTGTCCCTTTATGGTTAGTGTTTCCTGAATCTTGTTAACTTATATTTGTCTGCCCTTACTCAAGACCTTATGTTATCTTCTGGCAGATTTACTGTATTACATTTCACAAACAGTTCTAACATTCCTTGGTGTTAATTATTCTGTATTTTATAAGGTAGTGATGAAATTCTTTTCTGTCCTTTTTTTGTTTGTTTTCCTTCCTGTATACACAGACACACACACACACAAACACACATGCACACACAACTGATGTAGCAGATGTATTGGAACCACCATCCTGGCTCTATTTCATTGTTAATTTTGAAGTACATCAAGTGACCCTAAAAAGAAGGTGAGTCAGCTGCCAGTCTTGTTTCCTTTGGAGGTAATAAGCCCCTCCCTCAGGGTGGTTTTAAAGAGTTCTCTGTCTTGGTGTTCAGAAATTTTGTTACACATTGGCTAGATTTTCTTAGCACTTACATTACTTGGGATTCTTACAGCTTCTTCAATCTTTGGTGCTATCTGTTGTTAGATTTACAAAATTATTGTTCAGCATCTCTGAATCTTGCTTCAGTTCATTCTCTTCTTTCTTTCTGGAACTCTACTTACATGCAGGTCTTAATATTTTTCTCTTTGGTCTTTGCTCTCCATGCTGGATAGTCTCTATTTAACTCCATAGATCATTTTAAAAGAGGATTGAACAGTAATTCTCTATTATATAGTGTCAATCTTCTTTTACAACTATTTATTGAATTTTTATTTCAGTTATAATTTTTAGTTCAAGGATTTTACTTGAGATATTTATGTCTATATATATACTTATCAGCTGAAGGGATTAGGTGAGGAGGGGAAACTCAGGGA
>NW_006921936.1:3659605-3663006 GCF_000298275.1 Orycteropus afer afer
ACTTAATTTTTGTCAGGCAGAAATTCAAGGGCAGGTCACTTGATTTAGTTGAGTCTTGTCTATTTCTGTTTGCTTCACTCCTAGGCTATAGCACTTCTGGAGTCTTTACCAAAAAGGAAATGGGGGCTACTAACCACTTCCTCTTCCTTATTAATCCTTGAGTCCATTGTTAACTTCTTAATACTGTGTGACTGCCAGGTTCTCTGTTTTTATATTCTGAGTAGCTGTTTCCTAGTTGGTTTCTCTTCATTTAGCACATGAGTGTGCATTTTAGGGGCTGAGAAAATGCCTCAAGTAAAATTACATGTAGAATATTGAACTCAATTCTTTATATTTTCCTTTGCTTTTGGGCTATTGGGCTCCTAAACAATGGATGCTTAGGAACTTTGACTTCTGGTATTCATCTCTGTAGCTCAGTGAGTGGTGGCCAACTCTAGACTGTCTTTCTAGTCAGACTTTATGTCCAAGCCATGAATTAGAAAAAGCCTTACCAGAAGGGAGTGGAAGGAATGAAATTAAATGTAGGCATATCTCAATTCATTTCCTTCTCTCTAGATCTTGGTTCCCCAAATCTTCAATTACCTTGATACTTTCAAATAGATTGAGCTCTGCATTCTTCAAACTTTTGTAGTTGTTTTCAAAAAGAGAATGTATGACATCTATTAATTCGTTATGTTGTTGTTAGATGTCATGGAGTTGATGCCAACTCTTACTGATATTATGCACAAAAGAGTGAAACACTACCTGGTCCTGCACCTCACAATCACTGCTATGGATGAGCCTATTGTTGAAGCCTACATGTTAATCCATCTTGTTGAGGACAATCCTACTTTAGCAAGGAAGACATCGTTCTCCAGGGACTGATCCCTCCTAATCACACATCCAGAGTATGTAAAATGAAATCTTATCATTCTTGCTTCTAAAGAACATTATGGCTGCACTTCTTTCAGGGCAGATTTGTTTGTTCTTCTGGCAGTCTATGTTATATTCAACATTCTTTGACAACACCATAACTCAAATGCAACAATTCTTCTTTGTTCTTCCTAATTCATTGTCTAGCTTTCACATGTAAATGAGGCAATTAAAAATGTCATGGCTTGGGTCAGGCAGCCTTTCATCCTCAAAGTGACATCTCTGCTGTTTGTGGTAGTTAAGGTTGTGTGTCAACTTGGCTGGTCTGTGGTTTTGAATGTCTAGCCAGTTGGATGTAAGGTATTCCCCATCATGAGACTGTGATCACCTACATGGTGGAATCTGCTGTGAACAGCTAAGAAGTTGCCTTCAGGGTGTGGCCTGCTTTCAGAATATAAGAAGAATCTTTAAGAAAAGTCTCTAGCTTTTGGCACATCTGGATCATGCTTTTGGCCAAATCTTCAACTCAGTGGCCTGCCATGTTGCCTGCCAATCTTGGGATTGTTCCTGCACTTGAACCAGTGGTCTCCGTATTGTCTGTTGATCTTGGGATTGTGCCACTCTACTCATTGGCCTTGGGTTTGGTGCAACGTGCAGACAGCAGCTGCATGAGTTATGAGAAGCTTCCAGCTCCAGTGGGCCTGTAATAAGAAGCAGAGCTGAAGCCCAAAGTTGAGGGGCCTTTTCCCATCCCCTACAGCTAGCACTCTGAATTTGAACTTCTAGCCTCTTAAACCATAAGAGAATAAATTCCTGTCTGTTGAAGCCATCCATTTGTGATATTTGTTGGAACAGTACTAGATAACCAAGACATTATTTTACACTTTAAAGAGGTCTTTTGTAGATTTTCACAATACATTATAGCATTTGATTTCCTGACTGCTACTTCCATGGATATTGTTTGTGGATTCAAGTAAAATGAAATTCTTGACAATTACAACATTTTCTCCATTTATCATGATTGTTACTTATTGATTGAAGATTTTTGTTTTATTGTTAAAGTATAATTATTCCTTACCAAAGCTGGAATTTTTGATCATCGTCAGTAACTGCTTCAAGTCCTCTCCATTTTCAGCAAGTAAGTTTGTGTTCATTACAGCCAGAAACGAAAGTCTGGACAATTTTTTTAAACTCTATAATTCCTAGTTTAATTTTCATTAATGATGAATAAATCCACCTCTCAGAGTGTATATTTAAGTTACAGAAAAGAGAATATCTTATGGAAACTGTCTGCTAAGCACCTTATAAGTGATTAATGAAGGGCAGAAGTTATGATTTCTGGTATCAATAAATGATAATAGAAATAAACACCACCACACAATGTTAAGAGAGCTATAATACTCAAATAAAAAATATATGAAATGCTAATACCAAGAACTGAGTAGGTTATCATTTTTCACTTGAAACCTTGTTTTTTCCAAATATAGATTTATGCTCTTTATGTTGCATTTTTCCCAAAGCATTCTCTTTTGTGTAAATAAGAAAAAGAAAGTAACCTTGTATTTTCCCCTCATCCCGTTTTAATAGTTAAGTATGAGTTCATTCAGCTGTGAGTACAAGAATATTAAAACATAGTCTTAGACTAGGAAGGAGTTGGTTTTTCTTATTGAGCAATAAGTCCAGAGGCAATCATGACAGACTCATATGTTCTCAAAATGTCACTGGGAACTTGACTTCTTCAATATTTTCAGCATTTACCTTTTTTTCATGTCCATGCTTTCCTCTCATTGGACAGAGGCCAATCCTTGGTCTAGCCTCCTATCTGCATCGTAGGCAAGAGTGAGATGTTGGAAGCAATGAGGCAAGTATTCCTATGTCAGGAAAGCTGACTTCCCCAGAAATCATGAACAGACATGTGCTTTCTTGCATTCTTTGGCCCTTAAATATAAGGACTATTGGGAAATGTAGCTTTTTCAGCTAGCCATTGCTTCCTCAAGCCAATTTTATCCACAAATTCACTCAGAGTTAGCCATGGATGTGATTAAATTCTTATTATTGACTTTATTTTTTTCTCATGATGATCCATGAGAAAAAAAAGAAAAAAGAAACTGCAGTGACAAATACATTTGGTAATATGATAATATTTTTTTAAAGAGCCAATAAAAGGCTCAGAAAATTCCTGTAGAAAATAAAAATATTGTTAATTATTTTCTTAATTTTATTTAGAAAACATTTATTTTTGTTTAGATACCTATAAATACTGGTAGAAATGTTTGCCAGTCTGCTTCCATAAAGATTTACAGCCTTGGAAATCCTATGGGGCCAGTCTGCTCTCTTGTTCAGCGTTCCTCTATGTTGGAATCAATGCTAACAATGAGTTCATACTCATAAACATACACCAGGGCTCCTAATTTTTAAGACACCTCTGAGGAACTATGCCATATCATAGATTATAACGTGTTGTTGTTGTTGTTGTTATTTGCCGTCGAGTCGGCCCCGACTCATAGCGACCCCTCCTTGGGTTTCCAAGGCAGTATCACTACGGAAGT
>NW_006921936.1:3663653-3666945 GCF_000298275.1 Orycteropus afer afer
TATACATATTATATTTTTCATCATTTCTACTATAGGTTTCATATAATGTCAAGCAATGACCTGAAGAAACTACATTGAATACATACCTTTTTTTTGCTCTAAGGAAATAAGCAAAGAACATATTCAATGAGATGGAGACTAATTTTAGAAATAGCAACAGTGACTTAGGCTTTCAAAAATCACAAATTTAGAGAAATAATGAACTTTCCAAAATTGTTAAACACTCTGCTTAAATATTTTATAAAGGATTTCAAATTCTGACATTGAGACATTTCATCCAATATGTTTTATGCTGCTTTTGTCTCTAAACATTATTTTGCCTGTTCTCTCTTGTGTCCTAACTCATTCCTTGTTATGTACAGCTAGACTAATCAACAGTGAAAAAGAACTGGTGCTGTTTTTGAGTTGATAACTAAGTTATTTTATTATGCTAGTTTTAATGCCATTTTCAGATTGCTTGCTTGGATAGAAAAGGAATCCTCTTATCTATGATTTAATTTAAAATGTAATTATATCATTACTTAAGAGAGATTTTAACAACAACAACTAAAAAGCATAGTGAATGTGTTTGAAAAAAGATGAAATTTTTCTATATTTCAGTATCAAATAATCCAACCATATGAATAGGACTTTCTTCAATGGCATGCCCTAAATATTCAACACAATTCCATGGTCTTTTCAATAGCTCAAGCATGTATGTACTAAGATGTTAAATGAATTTCTCTTTGTGGGAGGAATAGTTCTTTCAGGAAAGCTTTTGCTTCTCTGGATGAAGCTGACCCTAGTTCAATCCCTATTACCAAATGTATTTCCTTGTAAAATAACTTAACTTTTTATTATTTTTTTATGATTTTACTGGAAAAAATGGTACTTTAAAAACCTCTTACAGTTTCTAAAAATAGAAAAATGAAAAAATATATACACAAAAGGAAACTCTTTCTAACACAGGGACAATAAAATCTTTTTAAACATTACCTTGTACAAGACAAGCTTAGGAGAAGGACCTAGTAACAAGTCTCGCATGGAAGTTTCCACACTTACCTCTAAAAGAAGTCTTTTGAGTATGAGTTCAAATAAAAATACAAAAACAATTTCATTGTTAAATGGGAAAATATTTAAAGAAAGTCACATAGTGATGCCTGCAGGCAGAAAATAATAGACAACTTTGAAAATACAAATTATAGTGCAAGTGGTATTTTCAATTCCTAAACTTAATAATATCTAGCTTTCACACAACAGACATGTCCCTGCCCTAATTATCAAGGTCTGATGCTGTTCCTTTACTAAGCACCTTGTCAAAAAGGAAAATTTCCAAGAATGACTAAGACGTATAACAAATTAGGTTCTAAGGTGTCTGAAAAGAAAGAGAGTAATATTTGTAATATTACGTCTTCCTAAGTATTAAAAAAGATCCTTCTCCTATTAAACAGTAGCAAATTTGAATATAAAAATTGCTCCATAAACTTGTGCTAAGCCTGAGACAGTGTTTGCTTTTATTATTATTATTTTATTATTTTAAATTTATATGTGTTTATCTGTATAGCCTAGTGTTTGGTGTTAATGGCAATGTAGTATTGTGGACACATTAGTTGGTTTTAACATCTGTCATCTATCTCTTATGAGCACAGTTCAGTGTCTTCTCATTTCCCAATGTTCTTGTGGTGGTCATATATCCTTCCAGTATATGCCTCCCCCTACCCATGTCAATGTGTAAGCCCCAACTAGGCCTGAATTAATCCCTCCCTTCTCCTCTGCATCCCGGTGACCTACTAGGTGAGTTCCTTTTATCAAGCAAACCCTTTTCTGTCTTTTAACAGGAGTGAGCTCATACAATATTTGTCCTTCTGTGATTGACTTATTTCACTCAGCATAATATCCACCAAGTTCATCCACTTTGTGAGATGATTCTCATATCCCTCATTGTTCTTTAATGTGGCATAGTATTCCATTGTGTGGATATACCATAATTTGGTTATCCACTCATTCATTGATGGGCATTTAGGTTGTCTCTATCTCTTTGCTATGGTGAATTGTGCTGCAATGAACATAAGTGTACATATGTCTGTTTGTGAGCTGTCTCTCAACTCTTTAGGATATATTCCTAGTAATGGAATTTCTGGGTCAAATGGTACTTCTATTTTCAGTTTCTTAAGGAGATGCCATACCGTTTGCCACAATGGTTGTACCATTTTACAATCCCACCAGTAGTACACAAGAATTCCAATCTCTCCACAACCCCACGAGCATTTGTTACTATCTGATTTGTGGAACTTTGCTATTATGACTGCGGTGAGATGATATCTCATTGTTGTTTTGATTTGCATCTCTCTGATGATTAATGATTGTGAGGAATTTCTCATGTGTTTGTTGGCTGCTTGTATATCTTCTTTGGTGAAGTGTCTGTTCAAGTCTTTTGCCCATTTGTGAATTGAGCTATTTGTCTTTTTGTTGTTGAGGTGTTGAAGTTTTCTGTAGATTTTGGAGATAAGTCCTTTGTCAGATACTTCATAGGCAAATATTTTCTCCCAATCTGTTGGTTCTCTTTTTACCCTTTTGATGAAATCTTTTGATGTGCACAAGAATTTAATTTTAAAAGGTCCCATTCATCTAACTTCTCTTCTATCTCCTGCACATTCTAGGTTATGTTTTGATAGTCTATTTATGCCATAAATTAGGGCTCCTAGATTTGCCCCTATTTTATCTTTGATGAATTTTATAGTTTTGAGTTTTACATTTAAATCTTTGACCCAGCTTGAGTTTGTTTTTGTGTATGGGGTGAGGTATGGGTTTTGTTTCATTTCTCTACAGGTGGATATCCAATTTTGCCAGCACCATTTGTTAAAGAGGATATCCCTTCCCCATTTAATGGGCTTTGGGCCTTTGTCAAAGATCAGTTGTCCATAGATAGATGGGTCTATGTCTGAGCTTTCAATTCTGTTCCATTGGTCTATCTGTCTATCATTGTACCAATACCATGCTGTTTTGACTACTGTAACTATATAGCAGTTCTTAAGATCTGGGAGTGTGAGACCTACCACTTTGTTTTTCTTCTTCAGAAGTTTTCTGCTTATTCGAGGTCTCTTTCCTTTCCATATAAAATTAGTCATTAGTTTTCCATGTCCTTAAAAAGTTTTGTTGAAATCTGGATCGGGTTGCATTAAATGTATAGATTGCTTTAGGTAGTATTGACATTTTCACAATGTTTAGTCTACCTATCCATGAACATGGCAGGTTCTTCCATTTATGTAGTACCCTTATTGTCTCTTGTAGCAGTGTTTTATAGTTTTCTCTG
>NW_006921936.1:3668832-3670184 GCF_000298275.1 Orycteropus afer afer
TTGTAACCTCTTCTTTGTCGATTGACCCTTTCAGAATCATATAATGCCCATCCTTGTCTCTTAAGATGTTTTTCACCTTAATGTCTATTTTATCAGAAATCATAATTGCTACCCCTGATCCTTTTTTGTTTCCATTGGCTTGGTATATGCTTTTCCAATCTTTAACTCTTATTTTGTTTTTATCTTTGTGTCTAAGGTGTGTCTCTTGTAGGTAGTATATTGATGGGTCTTCTTTTCTTATCCAGTCTGCCACTCTCTTTCTCTTGATAGGTGCATTTAGTCCATTCACATTGAGTGTAATTAGTGATAGGAATGAGTTGATTGACATCATTCTATTGTGGTTTTTTGTCATGTCGTTGGTGATTCCTTGGTCTGTGTATATTTCTGTGCTGAGTTCAGTTTGTTGGCTATTGCTTTCTCCCGTTTCTTCTTTATTAGTTGGTTTTGTGTTTACTAAGCCCATATGTTTTCCTTCCTTCTGGATTTGCTTAGAAGAATTATTACTCTTCTCTGTGGTTACCCTGAAGTATGTTCTTGTGTTTTAATAAAGTGTTTTAATACAGTGTTTTAATAAAGCCTTCCTACTTCTCATTCAACTCATTAATGCAAATAAAAATAAAGTGTAGATTTGTTACATTTGTTGAGGCTCTATCTCATTGAGCTGGGAAGATAAAGTCACCAAATAGGCAGAATTTAGAAGGCTAGTGTCTGAGCAGAAATTATATATTTAGATTTTTGTGCATAGTAAACAATCAATAAATGCTAACTATTGTTTTAATTTTTGTTACTATTATTATGTCATCACCATCACCATCATCATTGTGTAGGAAGAGTTATAAGATTCTAGGATGGGGAAAGGAGAATTCTAAGCATAAAATTGGGAATTTTGAAAGTTAACTGTTGAACAAAACAAGACCCAGAGGGGGGGAAAAAAAAAAAAAAAAACATGCACTGTCTCCATCTGGGCGTTACCAGCACCAAGTATATGTGATACAAGGCCAGGATTCCCCTTTGAACCCTACTCTGATCAATTTTGATGGCCATAGCTATGGTGTCACTGCAAGTCTAATGTCTATTTATTTTAGTATCAATTCATTGTGAAGTCTTAGTCATACAGAGAAGAAAGAGTTTAAAGAGCAGGGTTAAATGAGAGGAGGTAAATAAATTTGGAAGGCCATCAGTTTAGCAATTTAATGTACCCAGGTAAGGTGAATACACTGGTAGGAAGATCAGATAATTTTTCTTAATCAGTCTTTCATTTCAATGGCCCAAGGCAAGCCATTATATTTATTTTTGTCTACTGCTTTGCCATCAAAGAATATCCTGGTTATTATGTGGCACAAGTATATGAT
>NW_006921936.1:3670855-3672193 GCF_000298275.1 Orycteropus afer afer
AAAAAGGCACTTCCTCAAGAAAATGTTGCTACAGGGAAGCTTTACACTCAAAAACTTCCATATCATTTCATTTTGCCTTTTCTCTTCCTGCCATTGTATCAATTCGATTCACAGTGATCCCTCATTGGGTTTCCTAGGCAGTATCTCTACAGAAGTAGATTGCCCAATCTTCCTTCTGAGGAGTGGCTGTTGGGTTTGAACTGCCAGCTTTTTGGTAAGCAGTCAAATGCCTTAGGCACTGCACCACCAGAACTCCCTTCACTATACTAGAACCTTCATTTCATAACAAGTTTTCTCTTGCCATCTTCCCCGTGGGTATTCATGTTTTGACAACCTATCCCCCCGCCCCACACATGCACGAGCATGAATGCATGCATGCACGCACACATGCATACACACACACACACACACACACTCTCCTTTGTTCATGTTCTCTCTCCCTTGCCTAAAATATGAAGATCGGCCTTATTGGTCCATGGTATGGGTCTCAGAGAGAAGGTTTTCATATTACTGAAACTGTCTACCATCTTCAAAACAATGCTCTGTTTATATAACAGAGGCAAGATCAGTCAGCATTATACTAAGTGTGATTTAGTCAGAAAAGGCCACAATATCCCCTTTGGCTTGACTAAATTTGGTATAGTGTAGAAGGGGTAAAAAGTCATGTAATGGAAGATGTTACTACTGATACATAGCCATAAGGTGTCTCTTTATGATTCACTGTACTTATAAAGTATTGTATAGCAAATTTTTGAAAAAAAGAAAATGTGTTGACTAAATGCAGAACTCTAGTACACGTTCTAATAAGTGGTCATCAATGCTTCAATAAATTTGAGATGTTTCAATCACATTGTTACTTCAGTGTACAAATTTATTTCAGGAGCCTTCTCCAATTTGTTTTTTTATCACTTGAACTCATATAGTCTGTCTTTGTGATATTCTGTTCTTCTGTACTCCATTCCCACAATATCCTGCTGAAGTTCTAAGAATTACTATTGCATTTTGTATTATCATAATAACAAATATTGTTATGCACTTATTATACTCAAACACTGGAGTAGGTTTCTTTATATATTACCATATCTATAATTTCACTGACTCTATGGAATGGGATAAAAATATGTAACTTAGATAATTGTTTTAAGGACTAAATATGCTAAAGAATTTCTGTGACAAGTGAAGAAGTATAAGATCAATATTAGTTATCTCCTCATCTTTACCAAACTATTAGATGATGTACGTAATCAGACCAAAGTCACATAGATAATAAATAGCAGAGTGGGATTAATACTTACATGTGTTCTAAAAACCATACTAAAAACAGTATTGAATTTTACC
>NW_006921936.1:3675153-3677827 GCF_000298275.1 Orycteropus afer afer
ATCAAAAGGAATAATCTATGTGTAATTGGAATTCCAGAACAGGAAGAGAAAAAGAAAACCACTGAGAAAATTATCAAAGATTTTTTGGAAGACAACTTCCCTGATATGATGAAAAATGAGAATATATCTTTTCAGGAAGTCCAACAAACCCCAAACAAGATAGATCCCAAAAGAAAATCACCAAGACATATCATAATCAAACTCATCAAAACCAAAGACAAAGAAAGAATCCTGAAAGCAGCACAGGAAAAACAAAAGTTACCTACAAATGGCAACCAATAAGACTAAACTCAGATTTCTCATCAGAAAACATGCATGCAAGAAGGCAATGGAATGGTATTTATAAAACCCTGAAAGAGAAAAATTTCCAACCAAGAATAATATACCCAGAAATAGTGCTCCTCAAATATTATGGTGAAATGAGGAGATTTCTGGATAAGCAGAAATTAAGGAATTTTTAAAAGCCAGGCCAAACTTACAAGAGATATTAAAGGGAACCCTTTGGACAGACAACCAATAATAGCAAACAAAAACTGACCATTAATACACATGCATGATGACATAACACATAAACCAACACAACTATGGAAGTATACAAAGTGTACTTACTTGTAAATAGAGAACCAGAGAGATCAATTGGCAAATGAGGACAACTGCAAACATAAAAGAGGGAAAACATAGTGTAGTTAAAGAACTTCTAAATGATGAGGAAGTCGAGAGAATTGTAAGATAGAATGGACTGTTCTAAACTCAGGGAGAAAATTATAAATCACAAGGTAACCTTAAAGAAAAATGATAAATCATCACATCACAATAAGAGGACAAACACAAACAATTAGCAAATACTAAAACAACAGCTACAAAGGAAATGATAACATGATTCATAAACATAATAAGCTCAGCACAGAAAATTCTAAGGAAGGAAGAAACAAGGAATACCACAAAAAAAAACATGTAACAAAATTACAACAACAATTTCATACTTGTTGATAATTACCCTGAATGTAAATGGATTAAATGAACCATCAAGAGACAGAGAGTTGCAGATCAGATCAGAAAACATATCACATCAATATGCTGTCTACAAAAGACACACCTTAGAGACAAAGACAATAATAGACTAAAAATCAAAAATTGGAAAAAGATATATCAAGCAAATAGCAACCAAAAAAATAGCAGGAGTGGCAATATTAATTTCTGATCAAGTTGACTTTAAGGCAAAAACCACCATAAGAGACAAGGAAGAACATTATATAATGATAAAAGGATCAATTGAACAAGAAGATATAACCATAATAAATATCTATGAACCAAATAAAAGAGCCCCAAAATATATAAATCAAACTTTAACAGAATTGAAAAGATAAATAGATGACACCACAGTCATAGTGGGAGACTTTAATACACCACTTTCAATGAAAGATAGAACAACTGGAAAGAAACTCAACAAAGATGCAGAAGAACTAAACAATAAAACCCACCAACTTGATCTTATAGCTATCTATAGAGCACTTCACAGAACAATATACATTGTTTTCCAGTGCACATGGAACATTCTCCACGATAGACCATATGTTAGGCTATAAAACACACCTTAACAAATTTAAAAACATTGAAAATCCTGCAAAGTATCTTTTCAGATCACAATGCTTTCAAATAGAAATCAACAATAAATAGGAAGATCAATAGAAAAAGAGCAAACACATGGAAACTGAACCACACCCACATTAAGCAAGACTGAGTAAGAGAAGAAATAAAAAATGAAATTGAAAAATTCCTTGAATCAAATAAGAATGAAAACACAACATACCAAAATCTGTGGGACACAGCAAAAGCAGTGATCAGAGGCCAATTGACAGCAATAAATGCACACATCAAAAAAGAAGAAACAGCAAAGATCAAAACCTTAAATCAACATGTCCAACAATTAGAAAAAAAGAATGGAACAAAAAAGCCTAAAATCACCAGAATAAAGGAAATAATAAAGATGGGAGCAGGAAAAAAAGAAAGAAAGAAATGAAAAATAGTAAGGCAAAAGAAGAAATCAGCAAGACTAGAAGTTGGTTTTTTGAAAAGATGAATAAAATTGACAAACCACTGGCAAATTTAACAAAAGAAAAGAGAGAGGATACAAATAACATGAATAAGATATGAATTGAGTAACATCAAAATAGCATTAACTGAAATAATAAAGATAATCTCAGGGTACTAAAAAGAACTGTACTCCAACAAATTTGAAAATCTAGAAGAAATGGATAGATTTCTAGAAACACACTAGTTACCTAAACTAACACAGACTGAGGTGGAAAAGTTGAACAAACCATAACAAAAGAAGAAATTTAACAGGTGTGGTGTAGTGAATTACATAGTGTGGCTTTTCTAGCCATAAGGTCTTTGTAAACTCTGTGGTGGAATTTGCTGTGAGGAACTGAGTAGCTCCTGATTCTTAAAGTTATCCACCCAGGATATTTCTGTTGAGAGTAGCATGACGTAATTTTCTGGGAAGTTCGCTCTCTCTCAGGTGTACAGAATTCTGATGTTGGGATTGGTTAGTATGTCTACCCTGCCAGGCTCAAAAAGAGCCCTCCTAGAGGCAGAAAGAATCTTTCACTGCTGGCTGGGAGACACAAGAGACATGCATTGCTGAAAAAGAGATGTGAGAGACATGCAATGC
>NW_006921936.1:3678063-3679602 GCF_000298275.1 Orycteropus afer afer
AAATCATCAAACCCAGCAGAGAGGTGGTGGGTGTTGCGAGAGGAATGGTTGGTGTCACGGTTAGAGAAAGGGCTAGAGGGAGTCAGCATGTCTGGCCTCACAGGAATAGGCTTTGAGCTACTGATGGTAATTTTGTCTTCCTCTTGTGGGGTCAGAGGAGGTCAAAAGATGCAGCCTCCCTGCACCTTTGGCAACAGGTGATAACAAAAAATTACCAACAAAAGAAAAGTCCTGGCTCAGATGGTTTCACCAGAGAATTCTACCAAATGATCAGAGAAGAACTGACACCAGTCCTACTCAAACTATTCCAGAACATAAAAAAGAATAGAATCCTCCCAAATTCATTTTCTGAAGCAAGCATAAACTTGATACCAAAACTGGTAAAGACATCACTGAGGAGGAAAACTACAGACCAATATCCCTAGTGAATATAGATGCAAAAATTTCAACAAAATAAATTATGACCAAGTGGGGTTCATATCAGGTATGCAAGGATGGTTCAATGTTAGAAAAACAATCAACATCATCCATCACATCAGTAAAAAAAAAAAAGGAAAAGAAGCACATGATCATATCAATCGATGCAGAAGAGGCATTTGTTAAAATACAATATCCATTCCTCGTTAAACTCTCAGCAAAATAGGAATAGAAGGGACCTTCTTCAACATAATAAAGGGCATATATGCAAAAACAACAGCCAACAACATTCTCAATGGAGAGAGACTGAAACTATTCCCCTTCCCAACAGGAACCAGGCAAGGATCGCTTCTATCACACATCTACTCAACATTGTATTGGAAGTCCTAGCCAGGGCCATAAGGCAAGAAAGGGAATCAAAGATATCCAAACTGGTAAGTGTTAAACTGGGTTCTCTAGAGAATCAAAACCAGTAAAGCTTATATATAGAGAGAGAGATTTACCTTAGGAAAATGGCTAACACACTTATGGAAGCTGGCAAGTCTCAAGATCCTGGATCAAACATCAACCTGGAGGCTTTTCTGGACTCACACAGTGCAGTGAACAATGAGGTCAAGGTTGGGAGGGAGTATACTGTCTGTTGACTCCAACAATGACAAATCCAAGATCACCAGGCCAAATGGTGGACTATTCATTCATGGACAGTTGGAGGCAGAACAGGATCCAGATCCAAGAAGAGTCTGTCTTTTTCCCAGGATGTCCATATATATACTGGAAGCAGGCCACACCCCTAGGAAAAACTCTCTTTCAACAGACCGGCTGCTAAAACCATATATATCCGATTTCATCAAGGTAATAACCACATCACACCTGCTTAAAACACTCAGAATTGTGGTCCAGCCAAGTTGAAATACAACTCCAACTATCACATTAAGGAAGAAGTCATACTATCCCTATTTGCTGATGATATGATCCTATACGTAGAAAACCCAAGAGACTTAATAAACAACTACTGGGACTAATTGAGAGATTTAGCGTAGTTGACAAGATCAACATGCAAAAATCATTTGGATTCCTCTACACCAGCAAAGATATTGCTGAAAAAGAAATAAGGAAATCAAT
>NW_006921936.1:3681127-3682205 GCF_000298275.1 Orycteropus afer afer
CGGAAGGAAGGTTGGGCAATCCTACTTCCGTAGTGATACTGCCTCGGAAACCCAAGGAGGGGTCACTATGAGTCAGGTATGACTCGACGGCACATAATAATAATAATATAAGCTTTATAAGAAACACCTGGCAAACATTTTGAAAATTCAACTTTCTGGATCCTACTCCAGAACTACTGAATTGGAATTTCAGGTATGCAATGTGGTCCAGGGAGTCCCTATTCCATTCCACTTCCTAAATGATGCTGACAGTGATCCAGTTTTAGAAACCATTGCCCTAGGATATGTAAAATAGATCAACTTTATGACAGGATTATATTTCAGAAAGGATTTACTTTCTCACATTTTTCTTTTGAAATGTGAAATACAATTTAATATTTCATATGTTCATTTGCATTGAATTTTACAATTTCCTAAATGGTCTGCTACTTACAGTGCTATAGTACTTTCTTGCCTAAAAAACCAAAAACCAAACTCACTGCCATTGAGTCGATTCTGACTCAGTGACCCCATTGGGTGTCCCAGGCGACAATCTTTACGGAAGTAGATCTTCCTTCTGCAGAGCAGCTGGTGAATTTGAACTACTCACTTTCTGGTTAGTAGCCAAATGCCTTACCCACTGCACCACCATAGCTCCCTTTTCTTGCCTAATTAAGGCAAATCATTTTTTTTTTTTTTAATTTAGCTTTCTTTACTTTCCTTTTCAAAGCACATAACACAGGGAATTAACAGAAGGCAATAGGCAAATTAATGCTTAATCATATTGACCTGTGAGAAAAATGCATAAAATCTAGGATTTAAATTTTAAAATAATACATTTTTTTCTCACTGTCCCAATGCAGAGGCTTGGTTTTACTTATGAACTGATTTCAGATAGGTCACACCATAACCTGAGTGGAAAGATAATGATGTTCTTGACCCATTGTTGGCCATTTCCTTTCAGATCATGATAAAGAGAATACGTATGCTGGTCATTTTTTGATGTGAGAAGTTATTTTTCAATATTGTTGTTGTTATGTGCCGTCGAGTCGGCCCCGACTCATAGCGACCCCTCCTTGGGTTTCCGAGGCAGTATCAC
>NW_006921936.1:3683655-3684218 GCF_000298275.1 Orycteropus afer afer
GGCAGGAGACAGAGTGCAGGCTTGCTGATTCACGGAATAAGAAAGCTGAGTGCCTTTGGGCAGGAGGCTTGCTGGTATAATGGGATGCACCTAGGTGCATCTATTGTCTTCAGAGCTAAAAGAGGTTTGTTACACGTGCCTGAGCACAGCAGAGGCCAAGCCAAGAGGCCAAAGGCTAAAAAAGGGAATGTCTTTGGGCATAGCAGAGGGGATACTGTCCTAATCAAATAATTGTATCCTGAGCACATTCCTGAACCTCAGTTGTAACCTGTTACTTCCCTAATACACCCCATAATCATGAGTATTGTCTGTGAGTTCTGTGTGGCCACCGCAACAAATTATCAAACCCAGAAGAGAAATAATGAATGTCGTGGGAGGAACACTTGGTGTCAGAATTGATAAAAAGGCTGGAGGGTGGCCGCATGTCTGGCCTCACAGGGATAAGCCTCGGGCTGCTGATGGTGATTCTCTTTCCCTCTTGTGAAGTTAGAGGTCAGAGGATTCTGCCCTCATGTCTTTTTTTGTGCAGTAATTCTTACTAATTAACATAACAAAGACAACAC
>NW_006921936.1:3686603-3687608 GCF_000298275.1 Orycteropus afer afer
TTCTACCATGGAGTTGATTACCAGTCTTATCATGGGGAATACTATATTCAATTGCCCAACCACTCAAAACCAGGCCCAGCCAAGTTGACACATAACCTAACTACCACATTGCTCTTGTTTTAATCTTCTTCTGCTTCAACTTGAACTTTCCTGTGAGCAATTGAAAACCTTATGCATAACAGAGAAACACTGTCTGATACCTTACTGGGAAAATTTATGGGTATCTTGGAAACATTGTCTGACACAGTGCAGGATGACTAGACCCTTGGGTTGGAAGGCACTCAAAATAGGACTGGAAAAGACCTGCCTCATTAGAGTAGAACCAACCTTACTGCTATGGATAAAGTAAGTCTTTCAGGAGCTCCATGTGCTGACATGGTATGACTCAAATTGAGGACAAACAGCTGCAAACATCCTTTAATAATCAGAAAATGGAATGTATGAAGTATGAATCTAGCAAAATTAGAAGTTGTCAAAAATGAAATGGAATGCATAAAGATTGATATCCTAGGCATTAGTGAGCTGAAATGGACCAGTTTTGGCCATTTTAAATCAGACAACCATATGATCTACTATGCCAGGAACAACAGGTTAAAGAGGAATGGCATGGCATTCATCATCACAAAAGATGTTTCAAGATCTGTCCTCAAGTACAATGCTGTCAGTGATAGGATGATATCCATATGCTTACAAGGAAGACCAGTTAATATGATTATTATTCAAATTTATGCACCAACCACCAAAGAAAAAGATGAGTAAATTGAAGATTTTTATCAACTTCTGCAGTCTGAAATTAACCAAATGTGCAATCAAGATGTGTTGTTTCTCACTGGTGACTGGAATGCAAAAGTTGGAAACAAAGAAGAGTCACTAGTAGTTGGAAAATGTGGCCTTGGTAACAGAAATAATGCTGGAGATCACAAGATAAAATTGTGTAAGACCAACAACTCATTCATTTCAAACACTTTTTTCAACAACACAGATGGCAACTATACATGTGGACTT